>NC_041391.1:295758444-295760344 GCF_002162155.2 Triticum dicoccoides | reverse complement strand
GGCTGCCTTCCCGAGTGTTTCTTATTTTTTTTCTAATATTCCAAAACTGACAAAAAAATTGCGGAATATTGGAGACCTTTTACTTACCGAGTTACCATATCAAGTACCTCTTCCTATTCAGTGTTCTGCAAGCTTTCTTTGATGTGTTCCTCCGGTGTCATGGTTTGGATAATGTTAGTTTCAACATTAATAGGTGTACCTGAAATATAGTGCTTAATTCTTTGTCCATTGACCACCTTCGGATTAGTGCCTTTGGCATTATTGATCTTAATAGCTCCAGAGCGGTAAACTTCTTCGATGATAAATGGTCCTTCCCATTTGGAAAGTAGTTTCCCTGCAAAAAATCTAAAACGAGAATTGTATAATAGAACATGCTCACCTACTTTGAATTCCCGTCTTTGGATTCTCTTATCATGCCATTTTTTAACTTTCTCTTTAAACAATTTGGCATTTTCATAGGCTTGGGTTCTCCATTCATCTAAAGAGCTAATATCAAACAACCTCTTTTCACCGGCAAGTTTGAAATCATAATTGAGTTCTTTAATTGCCCAATATGCTTTATGTTCTAACTCAAGAGGCAAATGACAAGCTTTTCCATAAACCATTTTGTATGGAGACATACCTATAGGATTCTTATAAGCTGTTCTATAGGCCCAAAGTGCATCATCAAGTTTCTTGGACCAATTCTTTCGGGACCTATTGACATTTTTTGTAATATTAATTTGATTTCTCTATTGCTCAACTCAACTTGACAACTAGATTGAGGATGATAGGGTGATGCAATTCTATGGTTGACATCATATTCAGCAAGCAATTTACGGAAAGCACCATGAATAAAATGTGAACCACCATCAGTCATTAAATATCTAGGGACTCCAAACCTTGGGAAGATAACTTCTTTATGCATTTTAAGGGAGGTGTTATGATCAGCACTACTAGTTGGAATAGCTTCTACCCACTTAGTGACATAATAAAAAACAACCAAAATATGTGTATACCCATTAGAGGAAGGAAAAGGTCCCATAAAGTCAAAGCCCGAAACATCAAATGGTTCTATAACAAGTGAATAATTCATAATAATTTCCTGATGTTTACAAATATTGCCAATTCTTTGACATTCATCACAAGATAAGACAAACTTACGAGCATCCTTGAAAGGAGTAGGCCAATAGAAGCCAGACTGTAATACCTTGTGTGCAGTTCTATCTCCCGCATGATGTCCTCCATAAGCTTCGGAGTGACATTTTCGTAGGATTTGTTCCTGTTCATGCTCGGGTATACAACGTATAATAATACCATCTGCTCCTTCTTTATAAAGATGTGGGTCATCCCAAAAGTAATGTCTTAAGTCAAAGAAGATTTTTTTTCTTTTGTTGGTATGTGAAACTAGGTGGTATAAATTTAGCAAATTATACTACTGAAATCAGGATCTTTGTCGTCAGCCGACTCTTTGCCGTCTACTAGATGATGTCAAAGATCTTCTTTGCCATCAGCTTACAGAAAACTGACGGCAAAGAAAGAGCTAATGACAAAGATCATGTTTGCCGTTAGCCAGCTCCTTGCCGTCTGCTAGCGAACGGCATAGAAGCTTTGCCGTCTGCTAGCAGAAGACAACGAGGGAGGGTGGCCCACTAGCGAGAACGACCTAACGGCCACTTTCTTTGCCGTCTGCTAGCAGACCGCAAAGAAAGTTGCCAGACTAACGTCTGTTAGCTAGGATCTTTGTCCTCTGCTAGCAGACGGCAAAGAGCTGTGCCCTAAGTACAAAGCCAACGCCTATGCCACATGTCTCTGTCCCTTTCTCTCTCTCCGCCCTGTGCCTGAGCCGCCGCCGCCGCCCCGCGCCACCCCCGTCGCCGGCTGCCCCGCCCCACCCCCATGCCCGAGCCGCCGCCGCCCC
>NC_041391.1:295748639-295757656 GCF_002162155.2 Triticum dicoccoides | reverse complement strand
GAAGAAGAAGAAGAAGAAGAAGAAGAAGAAGAAGAAGAAGAAGAAGAAGAAGAAGAAGAAGCAGAAGCAGAAGCAGAAGCAGAAGAAGAAGCAGAAGAAGAAGAAGAAGAAGAAGAAGAAGAAGAAGAAGAAGAAGAAGAAGAAGAAGAAGAAGAAGAAGAAGAAGACAAAACTTACATAAATTCCCAAGGTCACGGAACCCGCAAGTTGATCAACAAAACATAAATCAAGTGAATCAATAGAATACCCCATTGTCACCACGGGTATCCCACGCAAGACATGCATCAAGTGTTCTCAAATCCTTAAAGACTCAATCCGATAAGATAACTTCAAAGGGAAAACTCAATCCATTACAAGAGAGTAGAGGGGGAGAAACATCATAAGATCCAACTATAGTAGCAAACCTCATTGTACATCAAGATCGTGCCATATCAAGAACAGGAGAGAGAGGGAGAGAGATTAAACACATAGCTACTGGTACATACCCTCAGCCCCGAGGGTGAACTAGTCCCTCCTTGTCATGGAGAGCGCCGGGATGATGAAGATGGCCACCGGTGATGGATCCCCCCTCCGGCAGGGTGCCGGAACAGGCTCCCGATTGGTTTTTGGTGTCTACAGAGGCTTGCGGCAGCAGAACTCCCGACCTTCATTTTGTTCTGGAAGTTTGGGGATATATAAGAGGTGTTAGCGTCGGGAACATGTCAGGGGGTCCACGAGGCAGCCACGAGGTAGGGGCGCGCCTAGGGGGTAGGGCGCGCCCTCCACACTTGTGGTGGCCTCAGGACTCTTCTAGTCCATCTCCGATGCTCCGTGGGCTTCTTCTGGTCCAAAAACAATCTCCGTGAAATTTCAGGTCAATTGGACTCCGTTTGGTATTCCTTTTCTGCGATACTCAAAAACAAGGAAAAACAGAAACTGGCACTAGGCTCTAGGCTAATAGGTTAGTCCCAAAAATCATATAAAATAACATATAAATGCATATAAAACATCCAAGATGGATAATACAATAGCATGGAACAAGAAAAAATTATAGATACGTTGGAGATGTATCAAGCATCCCCAAGCTTAATTCATGCTCGTCCTCGAGTTGGTAAATGATAAAATAGAATTTTTGATGTGGAATGCTACCTAACATATTTATCAATGTAATCTTCTCTATTGTGGACAGAATATTCAGATATATAAGATTCAAAACAAAAGTTTAATATTGACATAAAAACAATGATACTTCAAGCATACTAACAAGGCAATTATGTCATCTCAAAATAACATGGCCAAAGAAAGCTATCCTTACAAAATCATATAGTCTGGCTATGCTCTATCTTCATCACACAAAATATTTGAATCATGCACAACCCCGATGACAAGCCAAGCAATTGTTTCATACTTTTGATGTTCTCAAACTTTTTCAACCTTCACGCAATACATGAGCGTGAGCCATGGACATAGCACTATAGGTGGAATAGAATATGGCCGTTGTGGAGAAGACAAAATGAAGGAGATAGTCTCACATCAACTTGGCGTATCAACAGGCTATGGAGATGCCCATCAATAGATATCAATGTGAGTGAGTAGGAATTGCCATGCAACGGATGCACTAGAGCTATAAGTCTATGAAATCTCAAAATAAAACTAAGTGGGTGTGCATCCAACTTGCTTTCTCACGAAGACCTAGGGCAATTTGAGGAAGTTCATCACTGGAATATACAAGCAAAGTTCTATAATGAAAAATTCCCACTAGTATATGAAAGTGACAACATAGGAGACTCTCTATAATGAAGATCATGGTGCTACTTTGAAGCACAAGTGTGGTAAAAGGATAGTAGCATTGCCCCTTCTCTCTTTTTCTCTCATTTTTTTATTTTTTTTGTTTTTTTGGGCCTTCTCATTTTTTTGGCCTCTCATTTTATTTTATTTTATTTTTCCTCTGGAGTCTCATCCCGACTTGTGGGGGAATCATAGTCTCCATCATCCTTTCCTCACTGGGACAATGCTCTAATAATGAAGATCATCACACTTTTATTTACTTACAACTCAAGAATTACAACTCGATACTTAGAACAAAATATGACTCTATATGAATGCCTCCGGCGGTGTACCGGGATGTGCAATGAATCAAGAGTGACATGTATGAAAGAATTATGAAATGTGGCTTTGCCACAAATACTATGTCAACTACATGATCATGCAAAGCAATATGACAATGATGATGCGTGTCATAATAAACGGAACGGTGGAAAGTTGCATGGCAATATATCTCAGAATGGCTATGGAAATGCCATAATAGGTAGGTATGGTGGATGTTTTGAGGATGGTATGTGGTGGGTGTATGGTACGGGCGAAAGTTATGCGGCACAAGAGAGGATAGCAATGGTGGAAGGGTGAGAGTGCGTATAATCCATGGCCTCAACATTGGTCATAAAGAACTCACATACTTATTGCAAAAATCTATTAGTTATCGAAACGAAGTACTACGCGCATGCTCCTAGGGGGATAGATTGGTAGGAAAAGACCATTGCTCATCCCCGACCGCCACTCATAAGGAAGACAATCAATAAATAAATCATGCTCCGACTTCATCACATAATGGTTCACCATAAGTGCATGCTACGGGAATCACAAAGTTCAACACAAGTATTTCTACAATACACAATTACTCACTAGCATGTCTCTAATATCACCATCCTCATATCTCATAAAAAATCATAAGGAATAAGGCTTCTCATAGTATTCAATGCACTATATATGAAAGTTTTTATTATATCCCTCTTGGATGCCTATCATATTAGGACTAAATTCATAACCAAAGAAAATTACCATGATGTTTAGAGACTCTCAAAATAATATAAGTGAAGCTTGAGAGTTCATCAATTTCTTCAAAATAAAACCACCGCCTTGCTCTAAAAAGATATAAGTGAAGCACTAGAGCAAGTGACAAACTACTCCAAAAGATATAAGTGAAGATCAATGAGTAGTTGAATAATTATGTAACTATGTGAAGACTCTCTAACATTTAAGAATTTCAGATCTTGGGATATTATTCAAACAGAAAGGAAAACAGAATAAAAGAAAATGACGCTCCAAGCAAAACACATATCATGTGGTGAATAAAAATATAGCCTCAAGTAAAGTTACCGATGAACGAGATGAAAGAGGAGATGCCATCCGGGGCATCCCCAAGCTTAGGCTCTTGGTTGTCCTTGAATATTACCTTGTGGTGCCTTGGGAATCCCCAATCTTGGGCTCTTGCCACTCCTTATTCCATAGTCCATCGAAACTTCATCCAAAACTTGAAAACTTCACAACACAAAACTCAACAGAAAATCTCATAAGCTCCGTTAGTATAAGAAAATAAATCACCACTTTTGGTACTGTTGTGAACTCATTATTTAATTATATTGGTCTAATATCTACTTTATTCCAACTTCTCTATGCTTCATACCCTCCGATACTACCCGTAGATTCATCAAAATAAGCAAACAACACGCGGAAAACAGAATCTGTCAAAAATAGAATACTGTAGTAATCTGTAACTCTAGAATACTTCTGTAACTCCAAAAATTCTGAAAAAACTAGGAAAGCCTGAGAAATTTGTGTATTAATCTTCTTCAAAAAGAATCAACCCAAAATCACTCGTCTGTTAAAAATGAGAATTATTTTCGTGAGTGAAAATTTTTCTGTTTTTCAGCAAGATCAAATCAACTATCACCCAACACGATCCCAAAGGCTTTACTTGGCACTTTATTGAAACAAAAGCTATAAAACATGATTACTACAGTATAATAATCATGTGAACACACAAAGACAGTAGAGGTAAATGTTGAGTTGCCTCCCAACCAGCACTTTTCTTTAATGCCTTTTTAGCTAGGCATGATGATTTCAATGATGCTCACATAAAAGATAAGAATTGAACATAATGGGAGCATCATGAAGAATATGACTAGCACATTTAAGTCTAACACGCTTCCTATGCATTGGGATTTTCTGAGCAAACAACTTATGGGAACAAGAATTAACTAGCATTGGAAGGCAAAACAAGCATAACTTCAAGATTTTCAACACATAAAGAGGAAACTTGATATTATAGCACTTCCTACAAGCATTTGTTCCTCCCTCATAGTAATTTTCGGTTGCATCATGAATGAATTCAACAATATAACCATCACATAAATCATTCTTTTCATGATCTACAAGCATAGCAATTTTGTACTCTCCACATAAGCAAATTTCTTCTCATGAATAGTAGTGGGAGCAAACTCAATAAAATAACTATCATATGAGGCATAATCATATTGAAAATTAAAATCAAGACAACAGGTTTCATGGTTATCATATGAGGCATACATGGCATCACAATAATCATCATAGATAGCAATTTTGTTCTCATAATCAATTGGAACCTCTTCCGAAATAGTGGATTCATCACTAAATAAAGTCATGACCTCTCCAAATCCACTTTAATAATTACCACAATAAGATTCAAAACCCTCCAAAAATAGTGAGATCATTACTTTCTAAAGTTTACACTCTTCCAAACCCACTTTCATCAATATAATCATCATAAATAGGAGGCATGCTTTCATCATAATAAATATTCTCATCAAAACTTGGGGGACTAAAAGTATTATATTCATCAAACATAGCATCCCCAAGCTTGTAGCTTTGCATATCATTAGCATCATGGATATTCAAAGAATTCACACTAACAACATTGCAAACATGCTCATCATTCAAATATTTAGTTCCAAACATTTTATAGACTTCTTCTTCTAACACTTGAGCACAATTTTCCTTTCCATCATTTTCACGAAAGACATTAAAAAGATGAAGCATATGAGGCAACCTCAATTCCATTATTTTTTGTAGTTTTAATTTATAGACTAAACTAGCGATAAAACAAGAAACTAAAGGATTCAATTGCAAGATCTAAAGATATACTTTCATGCACTAACCTCCCCAGCAATGGCGCAGGAAAAGAGCTTGATGTCTACTATGCAACCTTCTTCTTGTAGACGTTGTTGGGCCTCCAAGTGCAGAGGTTTGTAGAATAGTAGCAAATTTCCCTCAAGTGGATGACCTAAGGTTTATAAATCCGCAGGAGG
The DNA here is from genome assembly GCF_002162155.2 of Triticum dicoccoides. Lineage (NCBI taxonomy): Eukaryota > Viridiplantae > Streptophyta > Magnoliopsida > Poales > Poaceae > Triticum > Triticum dicoccoides. Next base: position 295,752,554 of record NC_041391.1, on the reverse strand, counting down.
CTTAGGACGAAGATGGTCTCTCTCAAACAACCCTGCAACCAAATAACAAAGAGTCTCTTGTGTCCCCAACACACCCAATACAATGGTAAATTGTATAGGTGCACTAGTTTGGTGAAGAGATGGTGATACAAGTGCAATATGGATGGTAGATATAGGTTTTTGTAATCTAAATTATAAAAACAGCAAGGTAACAAGTAATAAAAGTGAGCGAAAATGGTATTGCAATGCTTCAAAGCAAGGCCTAGGGTTCATACTTTCACTAGTGCAAGTTCTCTCAACAATGATATAATAATTAGATCATATAACAATCCCTCAACGTGCAACAAAGAGTCACTCCAAAGTCAAATAGAGGAGAACAAATGAAGAGATTATTGTTACGAAACCACCTCAAAGTTATTCTTTCCGATCAATCAATTGGGCTATTCCTATAAGTGTCACAAACAGCCCTAGAGTTCGTAGTAAAATAACACCTTAAGACACAAATCAACCAAAACCCTAATGTCACCTAGATACTCCAATGTCACCTCAAGTATTCTCAGGTATGATTATACGATATGCATCACACAATCTCAGATTCATCTATTCAAACCAACACAAAGAACTTCAAAGAGTGCCCCAAAGTTTTTACCGGAGAGTCAAGACGAAAACGTGTGCCAACCCCTATGCATAGATTCCCAAGGTCATGGAACCCGCAAGTTGATCAACAAAACATACATCAAGTGAATCAATAGAATACCCCATTGTCACCACGGTTATCCCATGCAAGACATACATCAAGTGTTCTCAAATCCTTAAACACTCAATCCGATAATATAACTAACTTCAAAGGGAAAACTCAATCCATTACAAGAGAGTAGAGGGGTAGAAACATCATAAGATCCAACTATAGTAGCAAACCTCACTGTACATCAAGATCGTGCCATATCAAGAACACGAGAGAGAGAGAGATTAAACACATAGCTACTGGTACATACCCTCAGCCCCGAGGGTGAACTACTCCCTCCTTGTCATGGAGAGCGCCAGGATGATGAAGATGGCCACTGGTAATGGATCCCCCTCTGGCAGGGTGCCGGAACAGGGTCCTGATTGGTTTTCGGTGGCTACAGAGGCTTGCGGCGGCGGAACTCCCGATCTAGGATTCTTTTCGGGGTTTTATGTGTTTATAGGAATTTTTGGCGTCGGTCTCACCTCAGGGGGGTCTCCGAGTCATCCACAAGGCAGGGGGTGCGGCCAGGGGGTAGGTTGCGCCCTCCACCCTCGTGGATGGCTCGGGACTCTTCTGGCCCAACTCTTTTACTTCAAGGACTTCTTTTGGTCCATAAAAAATCATCAAAAATTGGCACTTCAATTGGACTCCGTTTGGTATTTCTTTTCTGTATAACTCAAAAACAAGGAACAAATAGAAACTGGCACTGGGCTCTAGGTTAATAGGTTAGTCCCAAAAATCATATAAAATAGCATATAAATGCATATAAAACATCCAAGATGGATAATATAATAGCATGGAACGATAAAAAATTATAGATACATTGGAGACGTATCAAGGGTCTGGGCAGAGAGTCAAGGCAGAGGGTTGTGGATCACCGATCGCCGCGGGGATAGATGGGGGAGCCAGTGGGTCCAGCTGGTCCCGACGCCGTCGCCCATGCCGAGAATCCCCTGGTCCGACTGCTGAACCGTCGACCATGCGTCGCCATACCAGTGGGCGCCCGGGGACGAGCGGGTTATAAGGGGGGTTCCTCGACGTCGATGGAACCCTAAATAGCAAGTATCGTCGGTGCGAGATACATGTGGCTGTCGGTGTCGAACACTACATCCCTGTCCAACAAGTGACGTCGGCGTCTAGCGTTCCACAACAATAGTTTTCATGGTCGATGGCGGTCGAACACCTATGTGAATTTGTCTTGCAGCCTCTGCGATGGCGATTAAAAGCCAAGTGTTGAAACTTGAAACACCCAAACTGACTCAAGTCAGTTTGGTTGTTTGAAGTTTCAAAACTTGTCTTTAATCCTCATCGCAGAGGCTGCTAGACAAATTCGCCAAGGTGTTCGACCGTCATCGGCCCCCAGAACTATTATTGCAGGATGCTGAGCGCCGGTGCCACTTGTGGGACGTGGATCTAGTGTTCAACGTCGAGCGCCACATGTATCTCGCACCGGTAATACTTGCTATTTAGGGTTGCATCGACGCCGAGAAACCCCCTAACCCGCTCGTCTTGGTGTAAATATTTAGTTAGGTTGACGAGAAAAACAATATTGCTATGTTACTCATCTTTCGATTTAAATGTGCATTTTTTTCGTCGCTGCAAGGGTCTAGTGTTCGACGAGCTCCGCCCCTGTGTTCGTGGGTGAGCACAAATGACATCTCCTACCCCCCCTTTCGTTTGCTCTGTCCCGGCCTTCGTGCTGATGAAACTTGCTAGCTATAAGTGTCTTCAATCATCAGTATGCATGACCATGCATCTCCCGTTCGAAAGGGTTACATCTATAAATATGCATGCATTTGCATATTTATAACCGTGATTATTTTGAATTGTCCAACGTTATCCATGGACAACCCGAGTATGTGTAGATTGGGTTCGTTTTCCCATATGCTCAGCTCCGGATCCGATGCAGAATTTCGTCAGTGCCTCCCTATTGTTCTCCGGGTACACATCCTCTCTGCTTATTGCCGAGGCGTGTATCAGGAGAACAGCAGGGAGGTGTTGCTGAAATTTTGCATCAGATCTGAAGTAGAGCATGGGAAAATGGACCCAATCTACATATACTCAGGTGGGATTAGGACCTATCTTTACCTATTAGCGTCTAGGTTGCATGGACATAATAAAAGTGACAAACTCCATTAACTGATGTATATATACATGTTGATTTATATATATATATATTTCTTATGTGTCCAGTAGTTAGGCAAGATGAGTGATCGTGCGTGGATGTACACCGGTCACACTAGTCCGAAAGACATGACCATTGAATGGTTAATAAAAACCAAGGGGTTTCTGATAGCTGCATTTGCAAATGGCCAGAGGACAACCTGGTGCCCCTGTGCCGGGTGCAACAATTGGCACAAGAGGACAGAGGATGAAATGGGCAAACACCTACAGAAGAGGGGTTTTACGCCAGATTATACGGTGTGGACATTTCATGGCAAGTCTGCCAAACATGCCAGTGCTGAGGTGCTTCTCGTCACACTAACGAGCATGGTACCGGGATGCAAGACATGGTGCAAGACTTTGATGATGCTCGGGACTCAGACGATGAGATGGAGGAATCTACAAAGGCCTTCAATGAAATGTTGGGGTCTTCAAAACGTCCTCTCCATGAGCACACTAAGCTTTGTCAGCTGGATGCCATCTGACAAATAATGGTCTGAAGGCTCAATTCAACTTGGGCAGAGAATGCTACTACGCGATGATGACAGTATTTGGACCATGTACTACCTGCAAACCTGTACCAGTCAGACAAAATCCTCCGTGCTCTTAAGATGCCCTATGAGAATATACATGCCTGTGAGAATGGATGTGCCTTATTTAGGCTTCAGTATGCAGACTAGAACTATTGTCCCATTTGCAAGTCATCCAAGTATGGTGTGGTAGACAACGGTATGGGTGAGAAGACGCAGACCAAAATCCCTGTTAATGTTCTTCGGTATATGCCAATCGTACCAAGACTTCAATGTCTTTTCATGGTCGAAGAGACGGCAAGACAGATGACATGGCACAAAACGAGCAAAAGAACCCAACTAGATGCAGATGGGAAGCTGATGATGGGGCACACATCAGATGGTGAAGCGTGGAAGCGCTTCAATGCATTACATGACAACAAAGTGGCAGATCCGAGGCATCCTCGAGTCGCCATCAGCACAGATGAGTTCAGTGTGTTTGGTCTAGCAGCAACCCAACACAATTGTTGGCCCGTA
>NC_041391.1:295685176-295748329 GCF_002162155.2 Triticum dicoccoides | reverse complement strand
AAAGAAAGAACATTTTCCTGAAGTTGATAATTCCAGGGCCCAACTATCCGGGGAAGAATATGAATGTGCACATGCAGCCGCTGAAGGACAAATTGCAAGAAGCCTGGGATAATGGGTTCAAGACATACGACACCTTTAGCAAAAAGAACTTCATAATGCATGTTTGGTACATGTACTCGACGCATGACTTGCCGGCGTATGCGCTATTCGTTGGTTGGTGTGTGCATGGAAGGTTCTCGTGCCCCACACGCAAGGGGGTTCTTCAGTTTTGTTGGCTTCAGGCTGGTCACAAGTTTTCTTGCTTCAACTAGCATAGACCGCTCCTGCATCCTCGCCATAAGTTCAAGAAAGACAAGTAGAACTTCATCAAAGGTAGTGTCGGGGATATACCCCGTGGTATGGCCCGAACGGAGTCGTAAACCGGCCGGGACTTGGTAAACCTGCAGATGGTAAACCGGCAGACAGTTAAGACAGATGGATAAGACAGACGGTAAACCGACAATGTTAAACCGGCAGAGTTAAGACAGATGGTAGCACCGACAGGTGTTGTTAAACCGGCAGACAATGTTAAACCGGCAGACAATGTTAAACCGGCAGATAATGTTAAACCGGCAGACGTTGAGAAGCCCAGGAAAGGAAGTCAAAATAGTTTAAGTTAAAGTCCGAGTTGGACTCCACATGTAACCCGCCCCTTCAACATATATAAGGAGGGGCAGGGCACCCCAAAGAGGGACAAGCAAGAACAATCTTTAGGGCTAGACACAACTAGAGGAGAGCCGGTTTACGGCGACTCCCTCGTGATGATAATGAGACTTAGCCTCAAACAGCATGTAGGGTTTTTACCGGATGATGTTTCCCGGGGCCCGAAGCTGTCTAAATCCTTGTCTTGTGTTGCGTCTCTTGATTCCGCTCAACCCCTCTCAAGCTACCACATAGATGCGCTGGCCTCGCGACTAAGTCCTGACACTAAGGACATCTGCTGTAACAAATCCACGACAGTTGGCGCCCACCGTGGGGCCGGCGCACGGTGGTGTTGAGTTCTTGGAGGGATGTATTTCAGGGATTGAGAAGTTCGCGACGTGTTGGATGAAAAAGAACCGGCGCAGAAGACGTCTGATGCATAGTCAAAGCAACATATACAGGATTTAAGATCAAGAGAAAATTAGGGTTGTGTCTAGGCGCCAGCGTACATGACCGGATGATCCGTCTGAGGCCAGGTTAATTTTTGCTGCCGCAACAAGTCAAAGTCTCGTATCAGAAATCAATCGGTACGAGATACGAGATGCAATCGCCGAGTCCGACAGATTTGACGGCTCCGTGTCCGTTTGTAAATCCAATTTGGAGGTCTATTTTTCCTGCGTTTAAATCTAGACGTACTGACCCAGTACGGGTTACTCGGATGGTTGTTGCTCCCAAGGGTAAATCGTGGCAGCAGAGGCAAAGCTAGCAGCGTATGCGTCAAATCAGGGAGTTATCATTGCTGCTATTTTTCTGGCCTGAAGACCAAGTCAAATCCGGAGATCCCCAAGCACCTCTACTAGTACTATAAAAAAGGATAGTACTGTTTGAGTACTAGTAGATCGGGAAAAGAACAAAGGAAATTATTAGATGAACTGCGCACTACGTCCAAGCATCAAATCAGAGTTAGTACTAAGTACTAATGGCCAGTTTAGTGCTCACGTGAAGGCATTGAAAAACTTTACACAACAATCAATTGGGAATAAAACCTCCATGACTTGAAGGAGGACTCCAGGGGCCATCAATCGAAGCTGCTGCTATTTACTCCAGGAGAAGATCAAACACAGGCCGACTACTCCCATCAGGATCAATCTAGTAATACTACTATTCGTCAGGAAGCTAACCCGGGTGTACACACGAACTCGGACGACTCTTGCTGCACTGTGGAGTCGCCAGGGCCCGCTCCAAACCATCGTGGTCCAAGCCGCCCTTCGCCAGCGTGTCGAGCTACTGCCGTGGCTGCACCGTCAAATCCGAATAGATGATCAATTTTTTCTGCAGTTGTTTGTCGTCAAGGCTGACAGGAATTGTACTACACTGTCGTCGCGGGAGCTTTGCCACCTTGGCCAAACTGCTATCAGCATCTGAAAATACCAGGTGCTATTTATCCTATTTTAAACACGTATTAATTCATCCGATCAACACTACTTTGCCCTGCTGTGTTTTATATGCAGGAGAATTATTCATCACAAAGTGGCATTATACCGCGGAGATGGAGGCGTGCCAACATTATTCGGCACGGGTGGTCGTCCTTACTCAACGGACCCCCGCGCCGGGTTACAATACCTTGACCGACTCGCCCGACCGCACTGCCTTACAACGCCACGGATAACTCGCCTGTCCGCCCTTGCGGCCGGTTCACGTGTTCGCGCTGGCTTACAAACGTCATGGCCGACTCACCCGTCCATGCCGGTTTACCATGCAGCGGCCAGCTCACCCGTGAGCGACTTCAACTTCACCTAGTGATCATCAATTTCATGGCGGATTATTTCCGGCCTGGCACATCAGGTGATATCAATCTAAATATATTATATTGGTACATATTATTTTTTGTCAAATAGTAGTTTATCTTTGTCTTGGTCTGCAACATTGTTGATGTAGGACAAATTGTTCACTGCATCAAAACGACGTGGTTAGCTCGCCCGTCCACGCCGGTTTACAACACCGCGGCCGGTTCATCTGTCCGAGCCGCCTCTGATGCTAAGGTCGTCTTTTTCGTCCGCCTTCGCGGCCTGGTCTACATCAGCATACCGGGCCGCACCTATTTGCATGAGCTATTTATTGAATAAAAAGCCAGTCACTGCTTGGGTAGCCTGGTTTTATTTCAAATTGGAGGCAGATTATCATCAACCGCCTTCTGCACAGGATGGCTTAATGGGCAGGCACGCAAGTTGCCGCCACTACAGTTTGGTTAACTTCAAGTAGCCAGTTGGAAGGAACCATTGGCCGAGTTGCTAACACGGCTCATACGGGATCATTTATAACCCGCCGCAGTCACCTCAACCTTCCGTGGATTCAAATCGTGCTATCAACACCAATGATGTACAACGTATGCCGGTTTCTATCGGGGTCAAATATGGAAAATCTCAAGACAACTCCTTGAGTCATCTTAAGACTCGTGGGCTACGATGATATGACTCAGTAAGTCTTGCCAGTTTCAGCAAATTCAAGTGCCCCAGGATGTTGAAGGGAAAGATAACCCGGTCCCGGAGGCTACTGTTATATTGATGAAAATTTAAAGGCCGTTAGGGAATTTCCGGCTCAAAAAGTATATAACAAAACCCCGACTCAATGAAGAAGTTCCGGGTCATCAAAGTGGATTCTGGTTCAAAATCCGGCTCAAGGAAGGTCGGTCTCATTGAAGCTCTCCAAATATCCGGTTTACAATCCGGTTCAAAGGAAATTTATCTATCATGAAGCTTTCAAGCTCTCAAATCCAGTTCAAAATCCCGGTTCAAGAAGAATTTATCTCTTGCAAAAAATTAAAAGTTGCCGAAGAGGACCTGTTGCCATGATGCACGGTTCAAACATGGGTATCCCGCCTTATTGGCTTATCATATTATTGGTTACATGGGGGCTTCAGCTTACAAAGCGGAGTTCTGTCCATTAATCTAGCTATCACGCCACAACAAAGCTTGGGAGCTTCACACCCAAGGGGCCAAAGAGAGTCTGGATGCTATGCACAACTCAAACATAGGCACCCAATGAGAACAGCTCATCACGTTACTTGGGGGCTCCTTGTGTCAAATACCAAGGAGTTTGAATGGACCCTTGTAGCCGGGTATTGACCCACGGCTTGGAAGTCTGGTATATTTACCTAAAACCCCGGGTTAACCTGCCTTCATCAAGTAAGACACTCCTATCCAGGTCATCCTGGCACGACCCTCCGAATGTTTGACAGTTACTCTCATTGAGACCCTGCACTTGTTAAAGTTAAAACGGTGATTGGTTAGTTGGAGGTCCATCTTAAAAGGCTTTGTTAAATGGTTCAACTCAGCGGCCTGGCAGCCCACAAAAAGCCTCGAATTTGGGCCTGGCAGCCCTCAAAAAGCCTCGACTACACGGTTTTATTTGCCTTTGTCAAGATTTTTCTCTTTTGATAAATTTTATGTTGAACCCGTGTCTATTGACCCGACATGACTATCAGTCATCAAATTAACCCGGTGTTCATTAACCCAGCTTGACTTTCAACTACAAGTTGTCAGTACATAATCACTTGTAATCCGGTGTTTATTGACCCGACCTGGCTTTGGACTATAACTCGCCAGCATATATTTGGATTGCGCCATTGGAATTATGCGCTTATAAATCATTGGGTATATTATTCAAATAGCCAACATGGCTGGATTTCTATTATGGTTATCAATAACCAGTATTATGATCAAGGTTTTCAAAGTCGCTTTAGCGCAATGGCTATCATATTATCAATGGATATGATTTATTCTACAATTGAAGGAATAGTCCCGAGTTGCTGCAGGCTTACAACCCGACACTTGGGGGCTACATTATTTAAGTTGAGATTACATCAAATATGCAAGTCTCATGTCGCTGCAAGCATGCACCATGACACTTGGGGGCTAATGCAAAGTCATTCTTTGTTCATCTTATTGAAGACCCGACTCATCACATTATAATGAGCCGGCCCTTGGGGGCTACCAATTGCTCCTGTCAAACAATTCAAGGTACAAAGCTTTTTATTTCATTATATTGAAGGGTCCACTACTCAGTTGGTAAAGCACAAGGCTCTTAACCTTGTGGACGTGAATTCAAGCCCCATGATGGGGGTTACATCATATGATGTTATTTTCATTGAAGTATACATCAAAGTCCCAGCTCAATATTATCTTACTGAGCCAGCCCTTGGGGGCTACACGTTGATGTTTAAAGTTTACAAGATTATATTTACAAAGTCCCTGCTCATTATTGCGTAATGATCCGGCCCTTGGGGGCTACACTGGTTGAAGTTTTTATGAGCATCAGGAAATTACAAGTCCCAGGTTGCTGCAAGCATGACAACCCGGCACTTGGGGGCTACATATGTGGAATACTCAATTCTGACTAGTGATTGAGATGAACAAACTGGATTTCTTCAAGATTGTGATATTTATATTGAAGCAAGTCTTAAGCTGTTGCTATGCTACCTGCTTAAGACTTGAGGGCTACAAGTGATAGTCATATAAGAGGTATATTTTTAAGCTGGATGTTAACTACAAGTATGACCCGGTGCTATCAATATTTATAAACCAGCAAGTTTTACATTCTTAAACCAGCTGAAGATCATATGAGTATTTCAAGGACCAAAATTGTTTTTAAGCATTGAGAGCTGAGTCAAAGGAGTTATTCTTCACAATATATTTTCTATGAGAAACCAATATCAGCAAATTGATTATGAAGCTGGTCTGTTTAACCGGATTTTCTAGAAGAAGGAAGTGACAAGGACTTAAGGATGATCAGGATCAGTTTAACATGGATAAATCCAAATTAAACTGGGGGCTAATGTCGGGGATATACCCCGTGGTATGGCCCGGACGGAGTCGTAAACCGGCCGGGACTTGGTAAACCTGCGGATGGTAAACCGGCAGACAGTTAAGATAGATGGCTAAGACAGACGGTAAACCGACAATGTTAAACCGGCAGAGTTAAGACAGATGGTAGCACCGACAGGTGTTGTTAAACCGGTAGAGAATGTTAAACCGGCAGACAATGTTAAACCGGCAGACAATGTTAAACCGGCAGACAATGTTAAACCGGCAGACATTGAGAAGCCCAGGAAAGGAAGTCAAAATAGTTTAAGTTAAAGTCCGAGTTGGACTCCACATGTAACCCGCCCCTTCAACATATATAAGGAGGGGCAGGGCACCCCAAAGAGGGACAAGCAAGAAAAATCTTTAGGGCTAGACACAACTAGAGGAGAGCCGGTTTACGGCGACTCCCTCGTGATGATAATGAGACTTAGCCTCAAATAGCATGTAGGGTTTTTATCGGATGATGTTTCCCGGGGCCCGAAGCTGTCTAAATCCTTGTCTTGTGTTGCATCTCTCGATTCCGCTCAACCCCTCTCAAGCTACCACATAGATGCGTTGGCCTCGCGACTAAGTCCTGACACTAAGGACATCTGCCGTGACAAATTCACGACAGGTAGAGTTGTCAAAAACTCTACACCACCTCCGTTGACAGGCCAAGAGATCCTAGATCAGTTAAACACTCTCGAGCCAGATCTAGAGCGTCTAGGGTATTTCAAGGGGTATAATTCGCAACACACCTGGACTCACAAGACATGCTTGTGGGATCTTCCTTACTTCAAAGACCTCCTTTGCCCACAAAACATTGACGTGATGCACACTGAGAAGAATATCGCCGAGGCACTTTTTGGTACATTGTTCGGCATATATGGGAAGTCAAAGGATAATCCTAAGGGAAGAGTCGATCAGGAGGTGCTATGTCATAGACCGTTACAAAACGTGCAACCACCAAAAGGAAAGAAGAACTAGACAAAGCCAAAGGCATGGTTCAATCTTGGAAGGCCAGCTATGAGGGAAATTATCTTGTGGGTGCAAAAGCAGTTGATGTTCCCCGATGGGTGCTACCTCTTGAGCACTGCGTTGGTTTTCCCTTGAAAAGGAAAGGGTGATGCAGCAAAGTAGCGTAAGTATTTCCCTCCGTTTTTGAGAACCAAGGTATCAATCCAGTAGGAGGCTCCTCAAAAGTCCCACGCACCTACACAAACAAACAAGAACCTCGCAACCAACGCGATAAAGGGGTTGTCAATCCCTTCACGGAAACTTGCAAAAGTGAGATCTAATAGAGACAATAAGATAACATAAATATTTTTGGTATTTTTATGATATAGATTGGAAAGTAAAGATGCAAATAAAAGATAGATGAAAAACTTATATGATAAAAGATAGACCCGGGGCCATAGGTTTCACTAGTGGCTTCTCTCAAGATAGCATAAGTATTACAGTGGGTGAATAAATTATTGTCGAGCAATTGATAGAAAAGCGCATAGTTATAAGATTATCTAGGCATGATCATGTATATAGGCATCACGTCCGCAGCAAGTAGATCGAAACAATTCTGCATCAACTACTATTACTCCACACATCGACCGACACCTGCCTGCATCTAGAGTATTAAGTTCATGAAGAACAGAGTAACGCATTAAGAAAGATGACATGATGTAGAGGGATAAACTCATGCAATATGATATAAACCCCATCTTTTTATCCTCGATGGCGACAATACAATACGTGCCTGGCTGCCCCTGCTGTCACTGGGAAAGGACACTACAAGATTGAACCCAAAGCTAAGAACTTCTTCCATTGCAAGAAAGATCAATCTAGTAGGCCAAACCAAACTGATAATTCGAAGAGACTTGCAAAGATAACCAACCACACATAGAAGAATTCAGAGAAGATTCAATTATTTCTCATAGATAAACTTGATCATAAACCCACAATTCATCGGATCTGGACAAACACACCGCAAAAAGAGTTACATCGACTAGATCTACAAGAAGATCGAGGAGAACTTGGTATTGAGATTCAAAGAGAGAGAATAAGCCATCTAGCTAATAACTATGGACCTGAAGGTCTGTGGTAAACTACTCACAACTCATCGGAGAGGCCTTGGAGATGATGTAGAGGCCCTCCATGGTCGATTCCCCCTTCGGCGGAGCACCAACGAAGGCTCCAAGATGGGATCTCGCGGATACAGAAGGTTGCGGCGGTGGAATTAGGTTTTCGTGGTGCTCTCCGATGTTTTCAGGGTACGGGAGTATATATAGGCGAAAGAAGTACGTCATTGGAGCCACGAGGGGCCCATGAGGGTGGGGGGCGCACCCACCCCCTTAGAGCGCGCCAAGCACCCTCGTGGCTGCCTCGTCTATTTCTTGATGTCCACTCCAAGTCTCCTGGTTTGCATTTGTTCCAAAAATATCGCTCCCAAAGGTTTCATCCCGTTTGGACTCCGTTTGATATTCCTTTTCTTCAAAACACTGGAATAGGCAAAAAAATAGCAATTCGGGTTGGGCCTCCGGTTAGTAGGTTAGTCCCAAAAATGATATAAAAGTGTAAAGTAAGGCACATAAACATCCAAAACGGGTAATATAATAGCATGGAACAATCAAAAATTATAGATACGTTGGAGACATATCAAGCATCCCCAAGCTTAATTCCTGCTCGTCCTCGAGTAGGTAAATGATAAAAACAGAATTTTTTATGCGGAATGCTACCTAGCATAATTCTCAATGTAATTTTCTTTATTGTGGCATGAATGCTCAGATCCAAATGATTCATAATAAAAGTTCATATTGACATGAAAACAATAATACTTCAAGCATACTAACAAAGCAATGATGTCTTCTCAAAATAACATGGCTAAAGAAAGTTATCCCTACAAAATCATATAGTTTGGCTATGCTCTATCTTCATCACAAAAGGTATTTAATCATGCACAACCTCTATGACAAGCCAAGCAATTGTTTCATACTTTAGTATTCTCAAACTTTTTCAACTTTCACGCAATACATGAGCGTGAGCCATGGACATAGCACTATATGTGGAATAGAATGGTGGTTGTGAGAAGACAAAAGAAGGAGAAGATAGTCTCACATCAAATAGGCGTATCAACGGGCTATGGAGATGCCCATTAATAGATATCAATGTGAGTGAGTAGGGATTGCCATGCAACGGATGCACTAGAGCTATAAATGTATGAAAGCTCAACAAAGAAACTAAGTGGGTGTGCATCCAACTTGCTTGCTCACGAAGACCTAGGGCGTTTTGAGGAAGCCCATCATTGGAATATACAAGCCAATTTCTATAATGAAAAATTCCCACTAGTATATGAAAGTGACAACATAGGAGACTCTCTATCATGAAGATCATGGTGCTACTTTGAAGCACAAGTGTGGTAAAAGGATAGTAGCATTGTCCCTTCTCTCTTTTTCTCTCATTTTTTTATTTGGCCTTTCTCTTTTTTTTATTTGGCCTTTCTCTTTTTTTTATAAAGTCCGAAGTCTCATCCCGAGTTGTGGGGGAATCATAGTCTCCATCATCCTTTCCTCACTTGGGACAATGCTCTAATAATGAAGATCATCACACTTTTATTTACTTACAACTCAAGATTACAACTCGATACTTAGAACAAGATATGACTCTATATGAATGCCTCCGGCGGTGTACCGGGATATGCAATTAACCAAGAGTGACATGTATGGAAATTATGAAGGTGGCTTTGCCACAAATACGATGTCAACTACATTATCATGCAAGAGCAATATGACAATGATGATGCGTGTCATAATAAATGGAACAGTGGAAAGTAGCATGGCAATATATCTTGGAATGGCTATGGAAATGCCATAACAGGTAGGTATGGTGGCTGTTTTGAGGAAGGTACATGGTGGGTGTATGGCACCAGCAAAAGCTGCGCGGCACAAGAGAGGCTAGCAATGGTGGAAGGGTGAGAGTGCGTATAATCCGTGGACTCAACATTAGTCATAAAGAACTCATATACTTTTTGCAAAAATCTACAAGTCTTTGAAAACAAAGTACTATGCGCGTGATCCTAGGGGGATAATTGGTAGGAAAAGACCATCGCTCGTCCTTGACCGCCACTCATAAGGAAGACAATCAATAAATAAATCGGTTCACCATACGTTCATGCTACGGGAATCACAAACTTCAACACAAGTATTCCTCAAATTCATAATCACCCTACTAGCATGACTCTAATATCACCATCGTCATATCTCAAAACAATTATTAAGCATCAAATTGATCATAGCATCCAATTCACTTTCTATGATAGTTTTTATTATACCCAACTTGGATGCCCATCATTCTAGGACCAATTTTATAACCATAGCAAATACCATGCTGTTCTAAAAGACTCTCAAAATAATATAAGTGAAACATGAGAGATCAACAATTTCTACAAAATTAAACCACTGTCGTGCACTAAAAGATATAAGTGAAGTACTAGAGCAAAGCTATCTAGCTCGAAAGATATAAGTGAAGCACATAGAGTATTCTAATAAATTCCAAATAAAGAGTGTCTCTCTCAAAAGGTGTGTACAACAAGGATGATTGTGGTAAAATAAAAGCAAAGACTAATATCATACAAGACGCCACAGGCAAAACACATATCATGTGGTGAATAAAAATATAGCTCCAAGTAAATTTACCGATAAACGAAGACGAAAGAGGGTATGCCTTCCGGGGCATCCCCAGGCTTAGGCTTTTGGTTGTCCTTGGATATCTTGGGGTGCCATGGGGATTCCCAAGCTTGGGCTCTTGCCACTCCTTATTCCATAGTCCATCAAATCTTTACCCAAAACTTGAAAACTTCACAACACAAAACTCAACTGGAAATCTCATAAGCTTCGTTAGTGCAAGAAAGGAAAACCACCACATAAGGTACTGTAATGAACTAATTCTTTATTTATATTGGTGCTAAACCTACTGTTTTCCAACTTATCTATGGTTCATACCCCCCGATACTAGCCATAGATGCATCAAAATAAGCAAACAACACACGAAAAACAGAATCTGTCAAAAACAGAACAGTCTGTAGAAATATGTAACTTTTGAATACTTATGGAACTCTAAAACTAATACAAAACTAGGAAGTCCTGGGAAATTTTTCTAATCTACATCAAAAAGAATCAACGCAAAAGCACATTTCTGTGATTTACTAAAATTATTCTCGTGCGTGCAAAAGTTTCTGTGTTTTAGCAGAACCAAATTAACTATCACCGTAGGTTATCCTATAGGTTATACTTTGCACAAACACTAATTAAAACATAAAACTACACCTAAATAGAGGCTAGACGAAATATTTATTACTAAACAGAAGCAAAAAGCAAGGAACTAAAATAAAATTGGGTTGCCTCCCAACAAGCGCTATCGTTTAACGCCCCTAGCTAGGCATAAAAGCGAGAGTAGACCTAAGTATTGTCATCTTTGGCATTCAATTCATAAGTAGATCGCATGATAGATTAATAAGGTAATTTGAATTTCTTTCTTGGAAAGTGTTCCATGCCTTTCCTTAATGGAAATTTGAATCTAATATTCCCTTCCTTCATATCAATAATTCCACCAATCGTTCTAAGGAAAGGTCTACCAAGAATAATAGGACATGAAAGATTGCAATCTATATCAAGAACGATAAAATCTACAGGCACATAATTCCTATTTGCAACAATAAGAACATCATTTATCCTTCCCATAGGTTTCTTAATGGTGGAATCCGCAAGGTGCAAGTTTAAAGAGCAATCATCAGAGTCATGGAAACCTAGCACATCACATAAAGTTTTTGGAATCATGGAAACACTAGCACCCAAATCACACAAAGCAAAGCATTAATTATCTTTAATTTTAATTTTTATAGTAGGTTCCCACTCATCATAAAGTTTTCTAGGTATAGAAACTTCCAAATTAAGTTTTTCTTCATAAGATTGCATCAAGGCATCAACAATATGTTTGGTAAAAGCTTTATTTTGACTATAAGCATGAGGAGAATTCAACACAGATTGCAACAAGGAAATACAATCTATTAAAGAACAATTATCATAATTAAATCCTTGAAATCCATAATAGTGGGTTTAATGCTATGTAATCTCCAATCCCACCTTTACCAAATTTAGCATCAAGATCTAGAAACTCCGAATTATTGGGACGCCTTTTAACTAAAGTTGACTCATCTCTAGTCCCATCATTATCAAGATTAATATTGCAAAACAAAGATTTAATAGGGGACACGTCAATAACTTTTAGATCTTCATCATTATTTTCATGGAAACTAGAAGAACACGCTGTTATAAAGCAATCTCTCTTAGCACGCATCCTAGCGGTTCTTTCCTTGCACTCATCAATGGAAATTCTTATGGCTTTGAGAGACTCATTGATATCATGCTTAGGTGGAATAGATCTAAGTTTCAAAGAATCAACACCAAGTGAAAGTCTATCAACGTTCCTAGCCAAATCATCAACTTTAAGCAATTTTTCTTCAAGCAAAGCATTGAAATTCTTTTGAGAGATCATAAATTCTTTAACACTATTCTCAAAATCAGAGGGCATCTTATTAAAATTTCCATAAGAGTTGTGGTAGGAATTTCCATAATTATGAGAGGAATTGCTAAGAAACGGCCTAGGATTAAAGTTTCCTCTATACGCGTTGTTACCAAAATTATTCCTACCAACAAAATTCACATCCATAGATTCATTACTATTCTCAATCAAAGTAGACAAAGGCATATCATTGGGATCAATAGGAGCACTCTTAGTAGCAAACAATTTCATAAGTTCATCCATCTTTCCACTCAAAACATTAATTTCTTCTATAGCATGCACTTTTTTACTAGTAGATCTTTCGGTGTGCCATTGAGAATAGTTAACCATAATGTTATCAAGGAGTTTGGTAGCTTCTCCTAAAGTGATTTCCATAAAAGTGCCTCCCGCGGCCGAGCCTAAAAGATTTCTAGAAGAAAAATTCAATCCGACATAAAATTTTTGTATGATCATCCATAAATTCAAACCATGTGTAGGGCAATTGCGAATCATTAATTTAATTCTTTCCCAAGATTGGGCAACATGCTCATGATCAAGTTGTTTAAAATTCATAATATCGTTTCTAAGAGAGATGATCTTAGTGGGAGGAAAATACTTAGAGATAAAATCATCTTTGCACTTATTCCACGAATCAATACTATTCTTAGGCAAAGACGAAAACCAAGTTTTAGCACGATCTTTAAGTGAAAATGGAAATAACTTCAATTTAACAATATCATTATCCGTATCTCTCTTCTTTTGCATATCACACAAATAAACAAAGTTGTTTAGATGAGTAGCGGCATCTTCACTAGGAAGGCCGAAGAATTGATCTTTCATAACAAGATTCAATAAAGCAGCATTGATTTCACAAGATTCAACATCATTAAGAGGAGCAATTGGAGTGCTAAGGAAATCATTATTATTGGTATTGGAAAAGTCACACAATTTGGTATTATCTTGAGCCATCGTGACAAGCAATCCAACACACAAGCAAACAAAAAGGCAAGCGAAAGAGAGAGGAGATTGGGAAAGAGAGGGCAAATAAAACGGCAAGGGTGAAGTGAGGGAGAGGAAAACGAGAGGCAAATGGCAAATAATGTAATGCGAGGGAGATGAGTTTGTGATGGGTACTTGGTATGTCTTGACTTGAGCGAAGACCTCCTCGGCAACGACGCCAGAAATCCTTCTTGCTACCTCTTGAGCACTGCGTCGGTTTTCCCTTGAAGAGGAAAGGGTGATGCAGCAAAGTAGCGTAAGTATTTCCCTCAGTTTTTGAGAACCAAGGTATCAATCCAGTAGGAGGCTCCTCAAAAGTCCCAAGCACCTACACATACAAACAAGAACCTCGCAACCAACGCGATAAAGGGGTTGTCAATCCCTTCACGGAAACTTGCAAAAGTGAGATTTGATAGAGATAATAAGATAAGATAAATATTTTTGGTATTTTTATGATATAGATTGGAAAGTAAAGATGCAAATAAAAGATAGATGAAAACATTATATGATAAAAGATAGACCTGGGGGCCATAGGTTTCACTAGTGGCTTCTCTCAAGATCGCATAAGTATTACGGTGGGTGAACAAATTACTGTTGAGCAATTGATAGAAAAGTGCATAGTTATGAGATTATCTAGGCATGATCATGTATATAGGCATCACGTCCGCAACAAGTAGATCGAAACGATTCTACATCTACTACTATTACTCCACACATCGACCGACTCCTGCCTGCATCTAGAGTATAAAGTTCATGAAGAACAGAGTAATGCATTAAGAAAGACGACATGATGTAGAGGGATAAACTCATGCAATATGATATAAACCCCCATCTTTTTATCCTCGATGGCAACAATACAATACGTGCCTTGCTGCCCCTGTTGTCACTGGGAAAGGACACCGCAAGATTGAACCCAAAGCTAAGCACTTCTCCCATTGCAAGAAAGATCAATCTAGTAGGCCAAACCAAACTGATAATTCGAAGAGACTTGCAAAGATAACCAATCACACATAAAAGAATTCAGAGAAGATTCAATTATTTCTCATAGATAAACTTGATCATAAACCCACAATTCAACAGATCTTGACAAACACACCACAAAAAGAGTTACATCGAATAGATCTCCAAGAAGATAGAGGAGAACTTGGTATTGAGATTCAAAGAGAGAGAAGAAGCCATCTAGCTAATAACTATGGACCCGAAGGTCTGTGGTAAACTACTCACAACTCATCGGAGAGGCCTTGGAGATGATGTAGAGGCCCTCCATGGTCGATTCCCCCTCCGGTGGAGCACCGGCGAAGGCTCCAAGATGGGATCTCGCGGATACAGAAGGTTGCGGCGGTGGAATTAGGTTTTCATGGTGCTCTCCGATGTTTTCAGGGTACGGGAGTATATATAGGCAAAAGAAGTACGTCGGTGGAGCCACGAGGGGCCCACAAGGGTGGGGGGTGCACCCACCCCCTTAGGGCACGCCGAGCACCCTCGTGGCCACCTCTTCTGTTGCTTGATGTCCACTCCAAGTCTCCTAGTTTGCATTTGTTCCAAAAAGATCGCTCCCGAAGGTTTCATCCTGTTTGGACTCTGTTTGATATTCCTTTTCTTCGAAACACTGAAATAGCCAAAAAAACAGCAATTCGGGCTAGGCCTCCGGTTAGCAGGTTAGTCCCAAAAATGATATAGAAGTGTAAGTAAAGCCCATAAACATCCAAAACGGGTAATATAATAGCATGGAACAATCAAAAATTATAGATGCGTTGGAGACGTATCAATGGGTATGCACCGAATCTAAAGAGGGGTGCGAGTCTTGAAAAATTGAAGATATTTGGTCTCAAGAGTCATGATTGGCATATATGGATTGAGCGGGTAATGCCAGTGATGCTGCGTGGCTTCATCCCTGAGGGTGAATGGCTAGTACTAGTAGAGTTGAGCTATTTCTTCCGTGTTCATTGTGCGAAAGAACTATCGCCTTACCTGGTAGAAGAAATGGAAGAGTTGGCACCGGAGTTGATCTGCAAGTTAGAGAAGATATTTCCGATGGGCTTCTTTAATCCAATGCAACACTTAGTTTTGCATCTCCCAACTGAGGCAAGATTGGGGGCCCATGCAAAATTGTGGTGCTACACAACTGAGAGGATGCAGAAGACGCTTCGAGCAAAATGTAAAAATAAACATACAATTGAAGCATCGATGGCCGAGGCATTCATTACTGAGGAGGCAGCAAACTTCATGACAGCACACTATGAAGCCAAAAATCGTCATTTGCATAATCCGAAGCCTCGGTACAATGCTGGCGACCCTAAAAAGGGTGGATCCAACCTCAGCCTATTCAAGGGGGGTCTCGCACTAGCCGGTGCTTCTAATTCCTTAACGTGAGATGTCGAAGAATGGTGGACCATTTCGTTATATATCTTTAACAACCTAACAGAAGTGCGTCCGTACATGGAGTAAGTTCTCAGTACATTGTTTTGCAACTTCTAATTCCTTTGAACTGCTCTTATTCCCGGATAAATTCGATACAGTTGATACGTCGCCAAATTCTCTTATGAAGCGGTGATCCAAAAGGATTCCATCGAAGAGTATGAGCTTTTGGCAAAGTATGGTGGCGGCTATCCTGGTTTCGTCTCTTGGTTCAAACAAATGGTAATTTCCATTAGACCATTTCATTTCTTCGTCTAATTTGTGGTTAATGCAACAATCCCTTTCGTATTAAACTTGTAGGCTAATTCAGAGTTTATGGACGCCGGACTGAGACAAGTCGCTAATGGTTTTGACTTTATGGTCCATTCATTTGACAAATATGACATCAACGGGTATGGCTTTCATACCTATGGCAAAGAGCTATCTATGGCCGACCAAAAGTATACAAATTGTTGTGTCTCTGCTATCAGCGAAGGAGATACCGAGTATTATGGAAGAGTTGAAGCAATTTATGAACTTCAATTCTATGGTGCAAACCCACCAAACATCATAGTCTTCAAATTCTATTAGTTCCAGCTGAAGGAGACTAGAAGGACTTATGAACATATAGGGCTAGTGGAAATCAAACAAAGCACCCATTTGGATGTCCCCGATGTCTATATTATGGCTCAACAGGCAACCCAAGTTTTCTATCTACCGTGGGCTGTCAAAGTGTTCCAAATCTCAATGGTTGGGATGTCGTTTATGAAGTGCCACCACGTTTTAGACCACCTCCCTCAATGAATAGGATTATGAACCTCACATTAACCCAGACACATATGAAGAAGAATTCTTACAAGAAACACGTCTTTCCAAAAAAACATTTCAAGAACCGCTCTACTTCACCCTAGAACATTGAAGTAGACAGCGACAGTGAACCCGACTTCACCCCTCAGCCGGAATAAGAAGAGCCTGAACTAGAAGAGGTTACTGTTGCAGATGACCTGTCAATGCTTGACCGATTACGTAGAGGTGGCCTTCCACATGATGATGCATTTATTAATGATGATGATGAGCACGCCATTACTGATAGTGATGATGATGATGCATTTATTGATCCCGAAGCATTTATTGAACCCGACAATCCAGATTATTATTAGGTATTCAATTTTTTATGTTGTACTTGATTTATATAGTTACTTGTATGATTGCATGATTTATATAGTTACTTGTATAATTTTCTTACTTTGTATGATTGTTTGTTATACATAGTGCCATGGTCTTGATATCCGTCCTCGTCAGCCCTCGCCCGCTTTATGATTTGGATGTGGTAAATTATCTTTTATAACTATTTGTTGCATTTTGCATTTATGACAATTATGGCCATCAAGTTGACATAGAGATATTTTAATCTAGGAGGTATGTGAACCGGAATTTTCAACCGATCCTCTTGTCAAGAAGTTAAATGTAGTTGAAAAATAAAATGAGTATTTGAAAGAAAAAATTTAAAGAATTGAAGAAGAGAAGATGAAGTTGGAGTTGTATGTTGTCGATGTCGTCGATGATCACAAGATGAAGATGAATGCAATGCGCTTGAAGATGGATGCAACGCACTTGAAGATTAAGAAGATTAGAAAATATGCCATCGATAATGAGGCTTGGTATCATTATCCCGTTGGATCAATTGTTACCTTAGTTACGATCTTCATTGCATTTGTTGTGATGAGGGTAAGTTTTCTCTAGTTTTTTGCTTAACAAATGCATACTTAGCTTACTTTCCTCCTAAATGGCATAATTACCAAAGTTAGACAAACAAAATGAGCTATACTTAGCTTCTTCAGTTCATTTATGACATACTTAGCATAATTAGGTCAAAAATGGCATGATAATCTTTGTTACCTCCAAAATGACTTAGCTTATTTTCCTCGAAAATGACATAATAACCTTACTAAGCTCCAAAATGACCTATTTACCTAGCTTAGCTCTAAAATTACCTACACTTAGCATTTTTACCTAGATTAGCAATAAAATGGCATTTTTACCTACCTTAGTTAGAAGAAGAAGAACATAATTAAAGAAGAGGAGAGGAGAAAAACAGAAAAAACAGGGCCTATATAGGCTCTTTGCCTTCTGCTGGCAGACGACAAAGAGCTTTGCCATCAACCAGTAGACGACAAATATGCCACGTGTCAGCTACATCTGCAACCTGGGGGCAATGGGTTGGCTATTTGGTTGCTTTGCCGTCTGCTGGCAGACGACAAAGACCATTGCATCTTTGTCATCTGCTAGCGGACGGCAAAGTAGCCTAATAGGACAGCACCCAGGTGCAACCACATGGCCTGCTATGCCATCTGCTGGAAGACGGCAAAGATGCAAAGGTCTTTGTCGAACGCTTGCAGACAGCAAAGATGCAAAGGTCTTTGTCGTCTGCCAGCGAACGGCAAAGCACGCCGTTAACCCCTTAATGGACCTAAGATGACACGTGTGTCGTCCAGGCCCTTTGCTGTCTACTGGCGGACGATAAAGACCTTTGCATCTTTGCCATCTGCCAGCAGATGGCAAAGAGCCCTTTTTCATAGCCTGTTCAGCCGGACCTTTTGCAGCCTGCTGGCTGACGGCAAAGGCCTTTGTTGTCCGCCAGGCATGCCTTTGCCGTTAGCCATGGCAGACGGCAAAGTTCCTGATTCCTATAGTGTTAGCATAGTCAGCATACCAAGGGGTTTATGAGAAGCTTTTATGACAGCTAGTTTTTCATCTGGAAAGCTATCATCAATGGGCAGTGGGTCATCAAGAATATTCTCTAACCTAGACAAGTTATCAGCTACGGGGTTCTCACCTCCCTTCCTATCAGTAATATGCAAGTCAAATTCTTGTAGCAAAAGAACCCACCTAATAAGTCTAGGTTTAGCATCTTTCTTTTGCATAAGCTATTTAATAGTAGCATGATTGGTGTGAACAGTTACTTTAGAATCAACAATGTATGATCTGAATTTATCACAAGCAAACACAACTGATAAAAATTCTTTTTGAGTAGTAGCATATTTTCTTTGGGCATTGTCTATAGTTTTTTTTGAACTATTAACAGT
Organism: Triticum dicoccoides; assembly: GCF_002162155.2. NCBI lineage: Eukaryota > Viridiplantae > Streptophyta > Magnoliopsida > Poales > Poaceae > Triticum > Triticum dicoccoides. Next base: position 295,729,776 of record NC_041391.1, on the reverse strand, counting down.
AGGAGTACCTCCCACTGCAACTTTAAATTAAGTAAAGAATATAAGGTTTGTACATAGTTTTTACAACCCACCTCACCATTTGTGGGTAGGGAGAAAGAGAATTATGTGAGAGAACACAACAAAGAGGAAATGAAGGGTTTATGTTTGTCCTTCACTCTAGAGTTTTACTAGCATAATGGATAACATTTTAATTTCTTATCAACTCTTTGTCCTAGAATGGCACCAACTACATAATCACTAGCATCACACATAATTTCAAAAGGTAAGTTCCAATCAGGTGGTTGAACAATAGGTGCAGAAGTTAAGGCTTTCTTAAGTCTTTCAAAGGCTTCTACACAATCATCATCAAAAACAAATGGAACATCCTTTTGCAAGTGATAAGTAAGAGGCCTAGAAATTTTAGAGAAGTCTTTAATAAACCTCCTATAGAAACTGTCATGACCAACGAAACTACGAATACCTTTAATATCTTTAGGACATGGCATTTTCTCAATTGCATCAACTTTAGCTTTATCCACCTCAGTAACTCGTTGAGAGATTTTATGCCCCAAGACAATGCCTTCGTTCACCTTAAAGTGGCACTTCTCGCAATACAAGACAAGATTAGTTTGTTCACATCTCTACAAAACTCGATCAAGGTTGCTTAAGTAATCATCAAAAGAAGTTCCATAAACAGATAAATCATCCACCAAAACCTCAACAATCTTTTCATGAAAGTCAGAGAATATCGCAGTCTACATCTTTGAAAGGTAGCGGGTGCATTACATAAACCAAAAGGCATACATCTATAAGCATAAGTTTCAAATGGATAAGAAAAGGTGGTTTTCTCTTGATCAGGTTGTGATACATGTATTTGAGAGAAACTAGAATATCCATCAAGAAAGCAAAAGTGTGTGTGCTTTGACAATGTTTCTAACATTTGATCAATGAAAGGCAATGGGTAATGATATTTTCTAGTGGCTTTTTTTAATTTTCTAAAATCAGTTACCATTCTATAGCCAGTCACTATTCTTTCTAGAATGAGTTCATTTTTATTATTAGGAAGAACAATAATACCTTCTTTCTTAGGGACACAGTGAACAGGACTTACCCATCTACTATCAGCTATGGGATAGATTATACCTGCTTCCAGAAGCTTTAGTATTTCAGTTCTTGTCGCTTCTTTCATCTTAGGATTCTATCATCGTTGATGATCAATGACGGGTTTAGCATCAGGTTCCATATTAATTTTGTGCTGACAGTGAGTGGGACTAATGCCCTTAAGATCATCAAGAGTATATCCAATAGCAACCTGGTGCTTCCTCGGAATTTTTAATAATCTCTTTTCTTCATGTTCTGTAAGGTTAGCACTAATAATAACATGATATATCTTTTTATCATCAAGATAATCATACTTCAAAGTGTCAGGCAATCGATTTAATTCAAACACAGGATCACCTTTAGGTGGAGCATGACCTCCTAGAGTTTTGACAGGCAAATTGTGTTTACGGACAGGTTGTTGTTCAAAGAATATTTTATATATTTCATTTCTTTCATGCAAGTGCATATCATTTTCATGGTCTAGCAAATATTGTTCTAGTGGATCAGTAGGAGGTACGGAAATAGAAGCAAGACCAATTATTTCATCCTTACTAGGTGATTCTTTATTATGAGGTTGTTTATGAAACTTAGAGAAATTAAACTCATGAGACACATCACCAAAATTAACACTGGCCGTTTCTTTATGGAAATATATCTTAGCATTAACAGTGTTCAAGAAAGGTCTACCAAATATTATGGGACAAAAACCATCTTGTGGAGAACCAAGAACTAGAAAATCAGTCGGGTATTTTATTTTCCCACACAAGACTTCAACATCTCTAACAATCCCAAGTGGTGCGATGGTGTCCCTATTTGCAAGTTTAATAGTGACATCAATATCCTCTATTTCAGCAGGTGTTATATCATTCATAATTTATTGATATAAGGGAAAAGGAATAGCACTCACACTAGCACCCAAATCACACAAACCATGATAGCAATGATCTCCAATTTTAACTAAGACAACAGGCATGCCAACAACAGGCTTATTCTTATCTTTAGTATCGGGTTTGGCAATTCTAACAGCTTCATCACAGAAATAAATAACATGCCCATCAATATTATCGACCAAGAGATCTTTAACCATAGCAATGCTAGGTTCTACTTTAATTTCTTCATACGGTCTAGGTACTTTAATGTTAATAATGGTTGAAACCTTAGCATGTTCCTTTATCCTAACAAGGATAGGTGGTTTTTCAATATAAGCAGTAGGCACAACTGGATCAACATTGTAAATGCTAGTTTCATCTCTAACTGGCTCCTCAATCTTTTCTTTAATAGGGGGTGATATTTAAACCACTTCTCTTTAGGGAGATCAACATTAGCTGCCAATGATTCACAAAAAGAGGCTACTATCTCAGAGTCAAGTCCATATTTAGTGCTAAACTTGTGAAAAGCATCGGTATTCATAAAAGATTAACACAATCAAAATCAAGCTTAATACCTGACTCTTTACCTTCGCTGAGTTCCCAATCTTCAGAGTTGCGTTTAATTCTTTCCAAAAGATCCCACCTGAATTCAATAGTCTTCTTCATAAAAGAACCATTACAAGAAATATCGAGCATAGATTGATCATTATGAGAAAGCCGAGCATAAAAATTATGTATAATAATTTCTCTTGAGAGCTCATGATTGGGGCATGAATATAACATTGATTTAAGCCTCACCCAAGCTAGAGCAATACTCTATCCTTCACGAGGCCAAAAATTATATATATATATTTCCGATCATGACTAACTAGATGCATAGGATAAAACTTTTGGTGAAATTCCAATTTCAACCGATTCCAATCCCAAGCTCCAACATCATCACATAGCCCATAGCATGTCAATGATTTTACCCCCAATGATAAAGGGAAAACCTTCTTCCTAACTTCATCTCCGGGTAAACCTGCAAGCGGAAACAATCCACAAATTTCATCCACATAGATTAGGTGCATATCAGGATGCTTCGTTCCATCTCCTGCATAAGGGTTAGCTAGCAGTTTCTCTATCATACCCGAAGGAATATCATAACCAATATTTTTAGTAGGTGCAGTAGGCTGAGGAGCAACACTTTGTGCTTCCAGGTGAGGTGTAGATACCCCGAACAAACCCCTCAAAGTATAGTTTTCCATAGTAGCGAGTAACAGTAAAATTCAGCATGTAATATAAATTTTTACTTACCAATTTGCAGTTACCAAGAGCACTTCACTCCCCAGCAACAACGCCAGAAAAGAGTCTTGATGACCCACAAGTATAGGGGATCAATCGTAGTCCTTTTGCTAAGTAAGAGTGTCAAGGAAATGATAAGCGGTTTTCAGCAAGGTAATTTCTGCAAGCACTAAAATTGTCGGTAATAGGTAGTTTGATAGCAAGATAATTTGCAACAAGTGACAAGTAGCAATAGTAACAATAGCAGAAACAAGGTAGCCAAATCCTTTTTGTAGCAAAGGATACGCCAAAATAATCTCTTATAGTAAGCAAAGCGTTCTTGAGGACTCACGGGAATTTCATCTAGTCACTTTCATCATGTTGGTTTGATTCGCGTTCGCTACTTTGATAATTTGATATGTGGGTGGACCGATGCTTGGGTGATGTTCTTACTTGAAAAAGTCTCCCACTTATGATTAACCCCTCTCGCAAGCATCCATAACTACGAAAGAAGAATTAAGATAGAATCTAACCATGGCGTTAAACATATGGATCCAAATCAGCCCCTTACGAAATAGCGCATAAACTAGGGTTTAAGTTTCTGTCACTCTAGCAACCCATAATCTAATAGCTACTCCACAATGCATTCCCTTAGGCCTCATGTAGTCGACGTTCATATAACACCACTAAGGGAATCACAACATACATATCATCAAAATATCGAACGAATATCAAATTCACATGATTACTTATGACGAGACTTCACCCATGTCCTAAAGAAAAAAAAGTAACTACTCAAAAAACATATTCATGCTCAGGATCAGAGGGGTATTGAATATCATGATAGATCTGAACGTATAATCCTCCACCAAATAACCGGCTAGCATCAACTACAAGATGTAATCAACACTACTTGTCACCCACAGGTACCAATCTGAGGTTTTGATACAAAGATTGAACACAAGAGATGAACTAGGGTTTTGAGATGAGATGGTGTTGTTGAAGATGTTGATGGAGATTGGGTCTCCCACAATGAGAGGGTTGTTGGTGATGACGATAGCTTCGATTTCCCCTCCCGGCGGGACCGATCTGCCAAAGAGCAAAAGTGCCCCTGCCCAAGTTTCGCCTCGACACGGTGGCGCTCTGTCTCAAAAGTCCTCTCCTTTTTTTTCTAGGTCAAAAGACCTTACATAAGATGGGCACCAGAGGTGGGATAGGGAGCCCACTACCAGCGCCTGGGAGGGGGGTAGGCGTGCCCTGGTGCCTAGTGGGCACCTAGGTGGCCTCCTCCAGTGTTTCCTTTCTCCAGTATTTTTAATATATTTCAAAATAAATCTTCGTCAAATTTTAGCTCATTTGGAGATGTGCAGAATAGGTATATCTGACGTAGCTTTTTTAGGTCCGGAATTCCAGCTGCTGGTATTCTCCCTCTTTTTGTAAACCTTGCATATTATGAGAGAAAAGGCATAAGAATTAATCCTCAAAGTTTTATATTGCATAAAAACACTATAAATAACAGTAGGAAAACATGATGCAAAATGGACGTATCATGCACCACAACCCAATATCTCAACACCAACAGGATGTAGTGCGGAAGGCAAATGGCGGTGGTAAGAAGGCAAAAAGATGTAAAATGGTCTATTGCCAAACTATACTGAAGGGGCCGTGCGCACGCGGTAAGTTGTGCCCATGTGCATGGGGTCCCGATGGCCCGTGCGCACGGGGTGTTCTCGATGGAAATATGCCCTAGAGGCAATAATAAAATGGTTATTATTATATTTCCTTAATCATGATAAAGGTTTATTATTCATGCTAGAATTTTATTGACCGGAAACTTAAATACGTGTGTGGATACATAAACAAATATCGTGTCCCAAGTGAGCCTCTACTAGACTAGCTCGTTGATCAAAGATGGTTAAGGTTTCCTAACCATAGACATGAGCTGTCATTTGATAACAGGATCACATCATTAGGAGAATGATGTGATGTACAAGACCCATCCGTTAGCTTAGCATATTGATCGTTCAGTTTATTGCTATTGCTTTCTTCATGTCAAATACATATTCCTTCGATTATGAGATAATGCAACTCCCGGATACCGGAGGAATACCTTGTGTTCTATCAAACGGCACAACATAACTGGGTGATCATAAAGATGCTCTATAGGTATCTCTGAAGGTGTTTGTTGAGTTGGCATATATCGAGATTAGGATTTGTCACTCCGAGTATCAGAGAGGTATCTCTGGGCCCTCTCGGTAATACACATCATAAGCTTGCAAGCAAATGACTAAGGAGTTATTCATGAGGTGATGTATTATGGAACTAGTAAAGATACTTGCCGGTAATGAGATTGAACTAGGTATGAAGATACCGATGATCGAATCTCGGGCAAGTAACATACCGATGGACAAAGGGGATTACGTATGTGGTCATAATGATTCGACCGATAAAGATCTTAATAGAATATGTAGGTGCCAATATGGGCATCCAGGTTCCACTATTGGTTAATGATCGGAGAGGTGTCTCAGTCATGTCTACATAGTTCTCGAACCCGTAGGGTTCGCATGCTTAACGTTCAATGACGATATAGGATTATATGAGTTATGTGATTTGGTGACCGAATGTTGTTCGGAGTCCCGGATGAGATCACAGACATGACGAGGAGTCACGAAATGGTCGAGAGGTAAAGATTGATATATAGAACTATGGTATACGGACACCGGAAGTGTTTCGGGGGGTACCGGGTACTTACCGGGTCACCAGAAGGGGTTCCGGGCACCCCGGCAAAAGATATGGGCCTGATGGGCCAAGAGGAGCTGGTTTTCCCCCATATGGGCCGGCCTAGGAGGAGAAGTAAAGGGGGGAAGGGAAAGAAAAGTGTGGATTAGGATTCCCACTTCCTTCCCTCTCTCCCTCCTCTTTCCTTCCCCCTCGGTTATATATGGCAGGGGAGCGCGCCTTGGGAGGGACTCCAAGTAGGATTCCTCCTACTTTGGGCGCCTCCTATGGATGCTCCTCCCTCCCTCCCACCTATATATATGTGGGAGGGGGCGCCTAGCACACACCAGATCAATTGTTAGTCGTGTGCGGTACCCCCTCCACAGTTTACACCCCATGTCATATTTTCGTAGTGCTTAGGCGAAGCCCTGCGGAGATCATTTCACCATCACCGTCACCCTACTGTCGTGCTGACGGAACTCATCTACTACCTCAACATCTTTCTAGAACAAGAAGGCAAGGGACGTCACTGAGTTGAACGTGTGCAGAACACGGAGGTGCCGTGCATTCGGTACTTTTTTTTGAACCTTCTAACAGTAGGAGAACCTCCTACTGTTTTTGTATTAAAATTATAGGGGTTACAATTTACATGATGGCTTTACATGCTGTCTTTACAACTCACCCTCCCTTTGGGAGGTGAGGGAGAACTTAAGATATAGAGGAGAGGATGAGTGGAATGAGATGCTTATGCTTTTCCTTAACCCTATAGGTAAGGAGAGAAAAATCAGTCTTAAGCCTATCTAGCCATGAAGTCTTTGAGGGCATCATCCCCCTGAAGTGTTTGTTATTACGTTCTTTCCAGATGCTCCAAGCTGCAGTCAGGAATAGCTCCATGAAGAGAGGCATGTTCCAGTTGTTTTTGGCAAACACAACATTTTGCAGGCGAGGTTGTCCCTGATTCCACATAATTCCAAGGATGGACCAGCATTCATTACTAAATTGACACTCAAAGAAGAGGTGCTCCAGTGTTTCCTTGATGTGTAGTCCATATAAGATGCAATCATAGTCATTTCCTATATTGTAGTGCCACCTTTTGAGCATATTTCGCGTGTTCAGTCGATCAGAAAGGAGTAACCATCCAAAGACTTTAATTTTCATGGTGGATTTTGATTTCCAGATCTAGCCAAACGCCTCATGAGCCCTAACTTCTCTGAAGTAGAAAGTGTAGTATCTATGAGTTGTGTAGTTTTCTGTGCCCCAAATATATGTCCAAACATCTGGCTCATTGGAGACAGCCATTTCCCTCGTGTCCTCTTGCAGTTGACGCATCTCTGCATGGGCCTGTGCCGAGAGAGGTAAATGAAACACCTCGCTCAGTGACGTGATGGACAAGAAATCCTTCACGGAGATATCTTCATTGATGGCATAAGAGAATGCACACGGGTACTTCTCATCAAATGTGGTGTCCGTCCATAAATCTTTTTAGAAGAGCACCTTAGATCCATTAGTCACATGAACGTGTGAGATACCCCTATAGATTGGCTTTAGTTTGGCAACATCTCGCCACCAGAATGATCCACAAGGATCCGAAGCATGCAAGATTTGGTTTGTGTAATATGTTTCCCAGATGAGCTCAACCCAAGGCACGTTCCATATATTGTAGAATTTATGTAGATACTTTAATAAGAGCGCGTCACCTTGTATCCTGAGATCAATCACTCCCAGTCCACCACTTTCCTTGGGACGACAAACCATTTCCCAAGAAGCAAGTGAGTTGCATTTGTCCCCTTGCTCCATTTTCTTTGTCCATAGACATTTCCTTCTTATTTTGTCCAGGTGCTCAATAATCTTGGTAGGCAATTAAAGCGTGCATAGTGCAAAGATAATGAGCGAAGTGATAGCTGAATTAAGCAGGGATAGCTTTCCACCGTATGAGATCATGTTGAGAGTAGCCGTTAGTCTTCTTTCCATGGAACATACCAGAGGCATGAGATCGAGAACAGTTGGTCGAGTGGTGCCAAGCGGAAGCCCTAAGTATGTGAAAGGCATCTTGCCGACAACACATCCAAAGATGTTAGCAATCTCTTCAGACTTAACAGTATCACAATTGATTGGAATGAGAGTAGATTTGTGGAAGTTTATTTTCAAACCAATGGACATGGCATAGTCTGTCAAAATGTCCTTGATAACGGCTGCATGTTGTGTGCATGCAGGTAACACTAGAATGGTATCATCGGCGTACTAGATGACTGGATACTCTTTTTGGTGCGGAGAAGGGAAGGGCAGGTGTATTTGATGGCGTGCAAAGGCATCGTTGATGGCTGCTTGAAGGAGATCCGCCGCTAGCACGAAAATGAGGGGTGAAAGAGGATCCCCCTGCCTGACCCCACACTTGCAAAGAAATTGGCGCCCAGGAGTACCATTTAGGAGGACAGAGGATTTTGCTGAAGAAAAGATGCAGCGAATCCAGGTGAGCCATTTGTCATTGAATCCCATGTTTTTCATAATCTCAATCATCGCTTCATGTTCAATTGTGTCGAAGGCTTTGGAAAAGTCAAGTTTGAGAAGCATGATTTCTTTTTTAGAAGTGTGGCATTGATATATGTACTCGTATGCCCATGCGAGGCAGTCTTGGATAGTCCTCCCCTTTAGGAACCCATATTGATTTCTGTGAATAATCTTCAGAATGAATTTTTGTAGTCTATTTGCCAAGATCTTAGTGATGACTTTTAGGCAGCAATTTAAGAGAGTAATCGGCCTGTAGTCATTAAGAGTTTTAGGTTATCCCGTTTTTGGAATGAGAGTTATGAAGCCATCATTAATGCTTTCTAGACTCAGATCACCTTTGTGGAATTGATGGCACAGGTTGTAAAAATCGTCCTTAATGATTGGCCAGCATCTCTTAAGAAAATGTCCAATAAAGCCATCTGGGCCCGGAGCCCTATCTGCAGGCATCTCTCAAATAATTTTGTCAATCTCATCATGCGTTTGGTACTTGATCGGTTGGCGTGAGAAGAAGTTCGACTACATCAACCGCGTTGTGAAATGCTTCCGCTTACGGTCTACGAGGGTATGTAGACACACTCTCCCCCTCGTTTCTGTGCATCTCCATGGATAGATCATTGCGTGTGCTTAGAAAAAAAATTGTTTTCCATGCAACGATTCCCAACAGTGGCATTAGAGCCAGGTCTGTGCGTAGATGATATGCACAAGTAGAACATAAACAGTTGTGGGTGGTGATAGTCATACTGCTTACCACCACCATCTTATTTTGATTCGGCGGTATTGTGGGATGAAGCGGCCCGAACCAACCTTACATGTCCACGCACATGAGACCAGTTCCATCAGCTGACATGCAACTAGTTTTGCATAAAGGTGGCTAGCGGGTGTCTTTTTCTCCTACTTTAGTCGAATAGAATTTGATTGTGGATGGTCCTTGAAGAAGGTTAAAACAGGAAACTTGATGAAACACCATTGTGGTTCTATGCGTAGGTAAGAATGGTTCTTGCTAGAAGCCTATAGCAGCCACGTAAAACTCGCAACAACAAAGTAGAGGATGTCTAACTTGTTTTTGTAGGGCATGTTGTGATGTGATATGGTCAAGACATGCTGTGATAAACATTATTGTATGAGATGATCAGGTTTTGTAAGTTATTGGCAAAGGGCAAGAGCCTTATGGTTGTCTCTTTATTGTATGAAATGCAAACGACATGTAATTGCTTTAGATTATCACTATGCGTTAGCGATAGTTGTAGAAGCAATAGTTGGCGAGATGACCACGACTCTACGATGGAGATCAAGGTGTCGAGCTGGTGATGATGGAGATCATGAAGATGCTTTGGAGATGGAGATCAAAAGCACAAGATGATGATAGCCATATCATGTCACATATTTTGATTGCATGTGATGTTTATCTTATTTACATATTATTTTTCTTAGAACGATGGTAGCATTATAAGATGATCCCTTCACTACATTTCAAGGTAAAAGTGTTCTCCCTGAGTATGCACTGTTGCTACAGTTCTTCGTTTCGATACACCACGTGATGATCGGGTGCGATAGACTCTACGTTCACATACAACGGGTGCAACATAGTTTTGCACATGCGGAATACTTGGGTTAAACTTGACGAGCCTAGCATGTACACACATGGCCTCGGAACACTGGAGACCGAAAGGTCGAACGTGAATCATATAGCAGATATGATCAACATAGAGATGTTCACCATTGATGACTACCCCATCTGACGTGATGATCGGACATGGGTTAGTTGATTTGGATCACGTATCACTTACATGACTTGAGGGATGTCTATTTAAGTGGGAGTTCTTTAGTAATATGATTAATTAAACTTAATTTATCATGAACTTATTCCTAATAGTATTCGCAGATCTATGTTGTAGATCAATAGCTCGCGATATAGCTCCCCTATTTTTGATATATTCCTAGAGAAAACTAAGTTGAAAGATGATAGTAGCAATGATGCGGACTCGGTCTGTGATCTAAGGATTATCCTCATTGCTGCACAGAATAATTATGTCCTTGATGCACCGCTAGGTGACAGACCTATTACAGGAGCAGATGCAGACCTTATGAACGTTTGGCAAGCTCGATATGATGACTATTTAATAGTTTAGTGCACCATGCTTTATGGCTTAGAACCGGGACTCCAAAAATGTTTTGAATGCCACGTAGCATATGAGATGTTCCAAGAGCTGAAATTAGTATTCCAGGCTCATGCCCGTGTCGAGAGGTATGAGACCTTTGACAAGTACTTCTCCTACAAGATGAAGGACAATTGCTCAGCCAGTGAGCATGTACTCAGACTGTGTGGGTACTACAATCGCTTGAATCAAGTGGGAGTTAATCTTCTAGATAAGATAGTGATTGACAGAGTTCTCTAGTCACTATCACCAAGCTACTAACTTCGTTATGAACTATAATGTGCAAGGGATGATGAAAACGATTCCCGAGCTCTTCGCGATGCTGAAATCGGCGAAGGTAGAAATCAAGAAAGAGCATCAAGTGTTGATGGTTAACAAGACCACTAGTTTCAAGAAAATGGCAAAGGGAAGTAAAGGGAACTTCAAGAAGAATGGCAAGCAAGTTGCCACTCCCGTGAAGAAGCCCAAAGCTGGACCTAAGCCTGAAACTGAGTGCTTCTACTGCAAAGGAAATGGTCACTGGAAGCGGAACTGCCCCAAATACTTGGCGGATAAGAAGGATGGCAAAGTGAACAAAGGTATATTTGATATACATGTTATTTATGTGTATTTTACTAGTTTTCATAGTAACCCCTAGGTAGATACCGGTTCAGTTGCTAAGATTAGCAACTCGAAATAGGAGTTGCAGAGACTAGTTAAAAGCGAGGTGATGATGTGTGTTGGAAATGATTCCAACGTTGATATGATCACCATCGCAAACTCCCTCTACCTTCGGGATTAGTGTTGAACCTAAATAAATGTTATTTGGTGTTTGCGTTGAGCATGAATATGAGTAGATCATGTTTATTGCAATACGTTTATTCATTTAAGTTAGAGAGTAATTGTCGTTCTGTTTACATGAATAAAACCTTCTATGGTCACACACCCAATGTGAATGGTTTACTGAATCTCGATCGTAGTGATACACATATTCATAATATTGATGCCAAAAGATGCAAAGTTGATAATGATAGTGCAACGTATTTGTGGCACTGCCATTTAGGTCATATTGGTGTAAAGCGCATGAAGAAAATCCATGCAGATGGACTTTTGGAATCACTTGATTATGAATTAATTGATACTTGTGAAGCATGCCTCATGGGAAAGATGACTAAAACTCTGTTCTCCGGCACAATGGAGCAAGCTAATGACTTATTGGAAATATTGATGTATGCGGTCCGATGAGTGTTGAAGCACGCGGCAGGTTTCGTTATTTTCTGACCTTCATAGATGATTTGAGTAGATATGGGTATATCTACTTGACGAAACACATGTCTGAAACAATTGAAAAGTTCAAAAAAAAAATCAGAGTGAAGTGGAGAATCATCATAACAAGAAAATAAAGTTTCTACAATCTGACCGCGGAGGCGAATATTTGAGTTATGAGTTTGGCCTTCATTTAAAACAATGTGGAATTGTTTCACAACTCAGGCTACCTGGAACACCACAGCAAAATGGTGTGTCCGAACGTCGTAACCATACTTTATTGGATATGGTTTGATCTATGATGTCTCTTACCGATTTACCACTATCGTTTTGGGGTTATGTGTTAGAGACAGCCGCATTCACATTAAATAGTGCACCATCTAAATCCGTTGAGATGACACCGTATGAACTATGGTTTGGCAAGAAACCTAAGCTGTCGTTTTTTAAAGTTTGGGGTTGCGACACTTATGTCAAAAGGCTTCAGCCTGATAAGCTCAAACCCAAATCGGAGAAGTGTGTCTTCATATGATACCCTACGGAAACAATTGGGCACACCTTCTACCACAGATCGGGAGGCAAGATTTTTGTTTCCAAGAATGGAACATTTCTAGAGAAGGAGTTTCTCTCGAAAGAAGTGAGTGGGAGGAAAGTAGAACTTGATAAGGTAATTGTACCTTCTCTCAATTTGGAAAGTAGCACATCAGAGAAATCCATTCTCGTGATGCCTGCACCAACTAGAGAGGAAGCTAATTGTGATGATCATGGAACTTCGGATCAAGTTACTACTAGACCTCGTAGGTCGAATAGAGCATGTTCCGCACCAGAGTGGTACGGTAATCTTGTCTTGGAAGTCATGTTACTAGAACATGGCGAACCTACGAACTATGAAGAAGCTATGATGAGCCCAGATTCTGATAGATGGCTTGAGGCCATGTAATTTGAGATAGGATCCATGTATGAGAACAAAGTGTGGACTTTGGTGGACTTGCCCGATGACCGGTAAGCCATTGAGAATAAATGGATCTTCAAGAAGAAGACAGACACTGATGGTAATGTCACCATCTACAAAGATCGACTTGTCACAAAAGGTTTTCGACAAGTTCAAGGGGTTGACTATGATGAGACCTTCTCACCCATAGCGTTAATTAAGTCAGTCTGAATCATGTTAGCAATTGCCGCATTTTATAATTATGAAATTTGGCAAATGGACGTTAAAACTACATTCCTTCATGGCTATCTTAAAGAAGAGTTGTATATGATGCAACCAGAAGGTTTTGTTGATCCCAAAGGTGCTAACAAAGTGTGCAACCTCCAGCGATCCATCTATGGACTGGTGCAAGCATCTCGGAGTTGGAATATACACTTTGATTAGGTGATCAAAGCATATAGTTTTATACAGACTTATGATTGAAGACTGTTTTTACAAGAAAGTGAGTGGAAGCTCTGTAGCATTTCTGATATTATATGTGGATAAAATATTATTGATTGGAAATGATATAGATTCTCTGGATAGCATAAAAGGATACTTGAATAAGAAGTTTTCAATGAAAGACCTCGGTGAAGCTGCTTATATATTGGGCATCAAGATCTATAGGGATAGATCGATGCGCTTAATAGACTTTCACAAAGCACATACCTTGATAAAGTTTTGAAGAAGTTCAAAAATGGATCAGTCAAAGAAAGAGTTCTTGCCTGTGTTACAAGGTGTGAAGGTGAGTAAGACTCAAAGCCCGATCACGGCAGAAGATAGAGAGAGAATGGAAGTCATTCCCTATGCCTCAGCCATAGGTCCTAAAAAGTTTGTCATGTTGTGTACCAGACCTGTTGTATGCATTGCCATGAGTTTGGCAAGAGGGTACAATAGTGATCCAGGAGTGGACCACTGTACATCGGTCAAAATTATCCTTAGGTACCTGAAAAGGACTAAGGAAATGTTTCTCGATTATGAGGTGATAAAGAGTTCGTCGTAAAGGGTTACATCGATGCAAGCTTTAACACCAAACCAGATGGCTCTGAGTCTCAATCTGGATAAGTATTGAACGTGGGAGCAATTAGCTAGAGTAGCTCCATGCAGAGCATTGTGGACATAGAAATTTGCAAAATACATATGGGTCTGAATGTGGCAGATGATAACCCATGAGTATAGGGGATAGCAACAGTTTTCGAGGGTAGAGTATTCAACCCAAATTTATTGACTCGACACAAGGGGAGCCAAAGAATATTCTCAAGTATTAGCAGTTGAGTTATCAATTCAACCACACCTGAAAGACTTAATATCTGCAACAAAGTATTTGGTAGCAAAGTAGTATGGAAGTAACGGTAATGGTGGCAAAAGTAATAGTAGCAGTTTTGTAGCAATCATAACAGTGGCAACGGAAAAGTAACTTAGCAAAGATCAATATGAAACGAGCTCGTAGGCAATTGATCAAATGATGGATAATTATGTCAGATGGCATTCATCATGCAACAGTTATAACATAGGGTGACACAGAACTAGCCCTAATTCATCAATATAATGTAGGCATGTATTCCGAATATAGTCATATGTGCTTATGGAAAAGAACTTGCATGACATCTTTTGTCCTACTCTCCCGTGGCAGCGGTGTCCTATTGGAAACTAAGGGATATTAAGGCCACCTTTTAATAGAAAACTGGACCAAAGCCTTAGCACTTAGTGAATACATGAACTCCTCAAACTACAGTCATCACCGGGAAGTGTCCTGACTATTGTCACTCTGGGGTTGCCTAATCATAACACGTAGTAGGTGACTATAACTTGCAAGATAGGATCAAGAACACAAATATATTCATGAAAACATAATAGGTTCAGATCTAAAATCATGGCACTCGAGCCCTAGTGACAAGCATTAAGCATAGCAAAGTTATAGCAACATCAATCTTAGAACATAGTGGATACTAGGGATCAAACCCTAACAAAACTAACAAGATTAGATGGTAAATCTCATCCAACCCATGACTGTCCAGCAAGCCTACGATGGGATTACTCATGCACGGTAGTGAGCATCATGAAATTGGTGATGGAGGATGGTTGATGATGATGATGGCGATGATTTCTTCTCTCCGGAGCCCAAAATGGACTCCAGATCTACCCTCCCAAGGAAGGACAGGAGGTGGCAGTGGCTCCGTATCGTACAACGCGATGAATCCTTCTCTCTGATTTTTTTCCCCGAACGTGAATATATGGAGTTGGAGTTGAGGTTGGTGGAGCTTCATGGGACCCACAAGCCAGGGGGCGCACCCAGGGGTAGGGCGCGCCCCCGACCCTTGTGGACAGGTGGTGGGTCCCCCTCTATTGATTCTTTCACCAATATTTTTTGTATATTCCAAAAGTATTCTTCGTGGATTTTCAGGCCATTCCGAGAACTTCTATTTCTGCACAAAATAACACTAAGGCAATTCTGCTAAAAACAGCGTCAGTCCGGGTTAGTTCCATTCAAATCATGCAAATTAGAGTCCAAAACAAGGGCAAAAGAGTTTGGAAAAGTAGACGTATCAGCAGACCCGTTGACTAAACCTCTCACACAAGCAAAACATGATCACACCTTAGTACTCTTTGAGTGTTAATCACATGGAGATTTGAACTAGATTATTGACTCTAGTAAACTCTTTGGGTGTTAGTCACATGGCGATGTGAACTATGGGTATTAATCACATGGCGATGTGAACTAGATTATTGACTCTAGTGCAAGTGGGAGGTGGAAATATGCCCTAGAGGCAATAATAAAATGGTTATTATTATATTTCCTTAATCATGATAAAGGTTTATTATTCATGCTAGAATTGTACTGACCAGAAACTTAAATACATGTGTGGATACATAAACAAATATCGTGTCCCTAGTGAGCCTCTACTAGACTAGCTCGTTGATCAAAGATGGTTAAGGTTTCCTAACCATAGACATGAGTTGTCATTTGATAATGGGATCACATCATTAGGAGAATGATGTGATGGACAAGACCCATCTGTTAGCTTAGCATATTGGTCATTCAGTTTATTGATATTGCTTTCTTCATGTCAAATACATATTCCTTCGACTATGAGATTATACAACTCCTGAATATCGGAGGAATACATTGTGTTCTATCAAACGTCACAACATAACTGGGTGATCATAGACATGCTCACAGGTATCTCCTAAGGTGTTGTTCAATTGGCATAGATCGAGATTAGGATTTGTCACTCTGAGTATCGGAGAGGTATCTCTCGGCCCTCTCGGTAATACAAATCATAAGCTTGCAAGCAAACGACTAAGGAGTTCGTCACGAGGGTTTGATACATCTCCAATGTATCTATAATTTTTGATTGTTCCATGCTGTTATATTATCATTCTTGGATATTTTACAATCAATTTATAGTCATTTTATATCATTTTTTGGTACTAACCTATTGACATAGTGCCCAGTGCCAGTTGCTGTTTTCTGCATGTTTTTTACATCGTAGGAAATCAATATTAAACGGAGTCCAAACACAACGAAACTGCTAGAGGATTTTTTTGGGCCAGAGGACATCTAGTGGGCCAAGGAAGCACCTGGGGGACTGCTCGAGGGGAGCAGCACCCACCAGGGCGCGCTAGGAGGCCCAGGCGCGCCCTGGTGGGTTGTGCCCACCTCGGGTGCCCCCTGAACTGCCTATCTGCTCTATAAATACCCAAATATTCTAGAAACCCTAGGGGAGTCGACGAAAATCAATTCCAGCCGCCGTAGAGTCCAGAACCACTAGATCCAATCTAGACACCGTCATGGAGGGGTTCACCACTTCCATTGGTGCTTCTCCTATGATGCGTGGGTAGTTCTTTGTAGACCTATGGGTCTGTAGTTAGTAGCTAGATGGCTTCCTCTCTCTCTCTCTCTTTCTCTCTCTTGATTATCAATACAATGGTCTCTTGGAGATCCATATGACGTAAGTCTTTTTGCGGTGTGTTTGTTGGGATCCGATGAACTTTGAGTTTATGATCAGATCTATCTTTTTATCCATGAAAGTTATTTGTGTCTTCTTTGATCTCCTGTATGCATGATTGCTTATAGCCTCGTATTTCTTCTCCGATATTTGGATTTTGTTTGGCCAACTTGATCTATTTATCTTGCAATGGGAAGAGGTGCTTTGTAGTGGGTTCGATCTTACTGTGCTTGATCCCAGTGACAGAAGGGGAACTGACACGTATGTATCATTGCTACTAAGGATAACAATATGAGATCTATATCTCCGCAATAGATAAACGGATCTTGTCTACATCATGTCATCGTTCTTATTGCATTACTCCATTTTTCCATGAACTTAATACACTAGATGCATGCTGTATAGCGGTCGATGTGTGAAGTAATAGTAGTAGATGCAGGCAGGAGTCGGTCTACTAATCTTGGACGTGATGCCTATATAACGATCATTGCCTGGATATCTTCATGATTATTTGAAGTTCTATCAATTGCCCAACAATAATTGTTTTCCCACTGTTTGCTATTTTTTCTTGAGAGAAGCCACTAGTGAAACTTACGGCCCCCAGGTCTGTTTTCATCATATTTGCCTTTGCGATCTATTTTCCCTTGCATTTATTTTCAGATCTATTAAATAAAAAATACAAAAATACCTTGCTGCAATTTGTTTGTTCTGCGATCTATTCATCCTATCTACCACTTTTACCTCAGGTTTTTTTGCCTATCTTGAGGCGCCGTACCCGGAAGGGATTGACAACCCCTTTAACACGTCGGGTTGCCAATATTTGTTATTTGTGTGCAGGTGTTGTTTACGTGGTGTGAGGAGGTTCTCCTACTGGTTCGATAACCTTGGTCTCATCACCGAGGGAAATACCTACCGTCGCTATACTGCATCATCCCTTCCTCGTCGGGGAAATACCGACGTAGCTCTAGCAGACATCAAAAGGAATTTCTTGCGCCATTGCTGGGGAGGATCTTCAACATCAACCAGGTTCCTCATCACAAATCTCATCTCCTCGCAATTTACATTATATGCCATTTGCCTCCCGTTTTCCTCTCCCCCACTTCACAAAAATTTGCCGTTTTATTCGCCCTCTTTTATGTTCATCGTTCTCTCGTCAGATTTGTTTTTGAGTGCAATCTTGTTGCGTCGTCATCATGACTCAAGAGAACACCAAGTTGTGTGATTTCCCAAATACCAATAGCAATGATTTTATTAGCACTCTGATTGCTCCTCCCGCCACTAGTGCGGAGTCTTGTGATATTAATACTGCTTTGCTGAATCTTGTTATGAAAGATCAATTTGCCGGTACTCCTATTGAGGATGTCGCGTCTCATCTTAACACATTCGTAGAATTATGCGATATGCAAAAGAAAAAAGATGTGGACAATGATGTTGTGAAGTTGAAATTATTTCCGTTTTCTTTGCGAGATCATGCAAAAATTTGGTTTTCTTCTTTGCTTCGCAATAGTATCGATTCTTGCAACAAATGCAAAGATGCTTTTATCACTAAGTATTTTCCACCCATAAAAATTATTTCCCTTAGAACCCAGATCATGAATTTCAAGCAACTTGAACAAGAGCATGTTGCACAATCTTAGGAAAGGATGAAATTGACGCTAAGGAATTGCCCAACTCATGGGTTAAATCTTTGGATGATCATACAAATTTTTTATACGGGATTGAATTTTCTTTCTTGTAATCTTTTAGATTCCGCCGCAGGGGGTACTTTTATGGAAATTACTTTGGGTGAAGCTACTAAATTGATAGACAATATTATGACAAATTACTCGCAATGGCATACCGAAAGAGCTCCTACTAGTAAAAAGGTCAATTCGGTAGAAGAAATATATTCTTTGAGTGAAAAAGTTGTTTATGAAGTTGGCTGCTAATAAAAGTGCTCCTATTGATTTTAATGATGTTCCTTTGTCTACTTTGATTGAGCAAAATAGTGATGCCATAGATGTGAATTTTGTCTCGCGAAATAATTTCAACAATAATGCTTATAGAGGTAATTTTAATCCTAGGCCTTTTCCTAGTAATTCCTCTTATAATTATGGTAATTCCTATGGTAATCCCACCTTCAATAATAATAGAAATGCCTCTGATCTTGAGAGCAATATTAAAGAATTTGTCAATACGCAAAAGGTTTTCAACACTTTGATAGAAGAAAAGTTGAATAAAATTGATGATTTGTCTAGAAGTGTTGATAGAATTACTCATGATGTAGAAACTCTCAAGATGAAAATTTTTGTGCCTAAATTTGAAGAATCAATTAAAGCTCTTTATGTTTCTATGGATGAAAGTAAGAAAAGAACTGCTATGCTTAGAGCTAAAAGAGAACTTTTAGAAAAAGCGTTTTCTAGTGATTACTATCATAAAAGTGATGAGGATCTTAAAGTAATTGGTGTTTCTTATATTGATTCTTTGTTATTAAATTTAAGATTGATAAAAAAGGGACTGGAGAAGAGTTAACTTTAGTTAGAAGGCTTCCCTATGATTCAGATGGTGAAGATCTTGTTGATTTTTTTTTGATAAAAGTGGGTTTGAAGAGGTCAAGACTTTAACTAGTGATGTGCCCACTATTTTGCATTACAAAGACTTTAATTATGATAGTTGATCTTTGGTTAATTGTATTTCTTTGTTGCAATCCATGATAAATTAACCCCATGCTTATGAACAAAATAAAGCTTTTACTAAAGATATTGTCGATGCTATGATGAAAGCTTTTGAAGAAAAGTTGGAATTAGAAGTTTCAATTCCTAGAAAATTGCATGATGAGTGGGAACCTACTATCAAAGTCAAGATTAAAAATTATGAGTGTTTTGCTTTATGTGACTTGGGTGCTAGTGTTTCTACAATTCCGGAATCTTTATGTGATGTGCTTAGTCTTACCGATGTTAAAGAATGCTCTTTAAATTTGCATCTAGCGGATTCTACTATTAAAAAGCCTATGGGAAGGATTAATGATGTTCTTATTCTTGCAAATAGGAAATATGTGCCCATAGATTTGAAGGAAATATGCCCTGGAGGCAATAATAAAGTTGTTATCTATATTTCCTTATATCATGATAAATGTTTATTATTCATGCTAGAATTGTATTAACCGGAAACTTAGTACATGTGTGAATACATATACAAAATATAGTGTCCCTAGTATGCCTCTACTTGACTAGCTCGTTAATCAAAGATGGTTATGTTTCCTGACCATAGACATTTGTTGTCATTTGATGAACGGGATCACATCATTAGGAGAATGATGTGATGGACAAGACCCATCCATTAGCTTAGCATTATGATCGTTACAGTTTCATTGCTACTGCTTTCTTCAAGACTTATATATGTTCCTCAGACTATGAGATTATGCAACTCCCGAATACCGGAGGAACACCTTGTGTGCTATCAAACGTCACAACGTAACTGGATTATTATAAAGATGCTCTACAAGTGTCTATGAAGGTGTTTGTTGGGTTGGCATAGATCAAGATTAGGATTTGTCACTTCGTGTTTCGGAGAGGTATCTCTGGGCCCTCTCGGTAATACTCATCACTACAAGCTTTGCAAGCAATGTGACTAATGTGTTAGTTGCAGGATGAAGTATTATGGAATGAGTAAAGAGACTTGCCGGTAACGAGATGGAACTAGGTATGATGATACTGATGATCGAATCTCGGCAAGTAACATACAGATGACAAATGGAACAAAGTATGTTGTTATGCAGTTTGACTGATAAAGATCTTCGTACAATATGTAGGAGCCAATATGAGCATCCAGGTTCCGCTATTGGTTATTGATCGGAGATATGTCTCCATCATGTCTACATAGTTCTCGAACCTGTAGGGTCCGCATGCTTAACGTTCGATGACAATTCGTATCATCAGTTATGTGTTTTTGATGACCGAAGTTTGTTCGGAGTGCCGGATGAGATCATGGATGTGACAAGGAGTCTCGAAATGGTCGAGACATAAAGATTGATATATTGGAAGGCTATGTTCGGACACCGGAAAGGTCTCGAAATGGTTCGGGCATTTTTCAGAGTACCTGGAGGTTATCGGACCCCCCCCCCCAGGGAAGTAATGGGCCTTAGTGGGCTTTAGTGGAAAGGAGAGGAGGGCAGCAGGGTGCCCCCCCCTTGGCTGGTCCGAATTGTACTAGGAGGGGGCAGCGCCCCCCCCCCTCTTTCCTTCTCCCTCTCCACCTCTTTCCCCCTCTCCCCCTCTTGGAATAGGAAGCGGACTCCAACTAGGATTGGGAATCCTAGTTGGACTCCCCCTATAGGCGCGCCCCTCCTAGGCCGGCCTCCTCCTCCTCCCTCCTTTATATACAGGGGCATAGGGCACCCCAAAGCACAATAGTTGTTCTCTTAGCCGTGTGCGGTGCCCCCCTCCATAGTTCAATACCTCGGTCATATCGTTGTAGTGCTTAGGCGAAGCCCTGGGCCGGTAACATCATCAACACCGTCGCCACACGGTCGTACTGATGGAACTCTCCCTTGTCGTCAACTAGATCAAGAGCTCGAGGGACGTCATCAGGCTGAACATGTGCTAAACGCGGAGGTGTCGTACGTTCGATACTTGGATCAGATGGATCGTGAAGACGTTCGACTAATCAGTTGCGTTAACTAAACGCTTCCACTTTCGGTCTATGAGGGTACATGGACACAATCTCCCCTCTCGTTGCTATGCATCTCCTAGATAGATCTTGCGTGATCGTAGGAATTTTTTTGAATTACTACGTTCCCCAACAGTGGCATCCGAGCCAGGTCTATGCGTAGATGATATATGCACGAGTAGAACACAAAGAATTGTGGGCGATAATAGTCATACTGTTTACCACCAACGTCTTACTTTGATTCGGCGGTATTGTTGGATGAAGCGGCCCGAACCGACATTACATGACCGCGTTCATGAGACTGGTTCTACGGACGTGCTTTTGCACACAGGTGGCTAGCGGGTGTCAGTTTCTCCAACTTTAGTTGAATCAAGTTTGACTACGTCGGTCCTTGTTGAAGGTTAAAATAGCACACTTGACAAAAATCATTGTGGTTTTGATGTGCAGGTAAGAAAGGTTTTTGCTAGAAGCCCGTAGCAGCCACGTAAAACTTGCAACAACAAAGTAGAGGACGTCTAACTTGTTTTTGTAGGGCTTGTTGTGACGTGATATGGTCAAGACATGATGTGATATAAATTGTTGTATGAGATGATCATGTTTTGTAACAAAGTTATTGGCAACTGGCAGGATCCATATGGTTGTCGCTTTAATGTATGAAATGCAATCGCCATGTAATTGCTTCACTTTAGCAGTAAGCGGTAGTGATAGTCGTAGTAGCAATAGTTGGCGAGACGACAATGATGCTACGATGGAGATCAAGGTGTCAAGCCGGTGATGATGGAGATCATGATGATGCTTCGGTGATGGAGATCATGAGCACAAGATGATGATGGCCATATCATGTCACATATTTTGATTGCATGTGATGTTTATCTTTTATGCATCTTATTTTGCTTAGTATGGCGGTAGCATTATAAGCCGATCCCTTACTAAATTTCAAGGTATAAGTGTTCCCCCTGAGTATGCACCGTTACTACAGTTCGTCGTGCCGAGACACCACGTGATGATCGGGTGTGATAAGCTCTACGTTCACATACAACGGGTGCAAGCCAGCTTTGCACACGCAGAATACTCGGGTTAAACTTGACGAGCCTAGCATATGCAGATATGGCCTCAGAACATTGGAGACCGAAAGTCGAGCGTGACTCATATAGAAGATATGATCAACATAGTGATGTTCACCATTGACAACTACTCCATCTCACGTGATGATCGGACATGGTTTAGTTGATTTGGATCACGTGATCATTTAGATGACTAGAGGGATGTCTATCTAAGTGGGAGTTCTTAAGTAATATGATTAATTGAACTTTAATTTATCATGAACTTAGTCCTGATAGTTGTTTTGCATGTCTATGTTATTGTAGATCAATGGCCCGTGGTACCGTTCCTTTGAATTTTAATGTGTTCCTAGAGAAAGCTAAGTTGAAAGATGATGGTAGAAATTACACGGACTGGGTCCATAACTTGAGGATTATCCTCATTGTTGCACAGAAGAATTACGTCCTGGAAGCACCGCTAGGTGCTAGGCCTGTTGTAGATGCTACTGATGATGTTAAGAACGTCTGGCGGAGCAAAGCTGATGACTACTCGATAGTTCAGTGTGCCATGCTTTACGCTTAGAATCGGGACTTCAAAGACATTTTGAATGTCATGGAGCATATGAGATGTTCCAAGAGTTGAAGTTAATATTTCAAGCAAATGCCCGGGTTGAGAGATATGAAGTCTCTAACAAGTTCTATAGCTGCAAGATGGAGGAGAATAGTTTTGTCAGTGAACATATACTCGAAATGTCTGGGTATCATAACCACTTGACTCAACTGGGAGTTAATCTTCCTGATGATAGTGTCATTGACAGAGTTCTTCAATCACTGCCACCAAGCTATAAAGGCTTCATGACGAACTATAATATGCAAGGGATGAATAAGACAATTCCCGAGCTCTTCGCGATGCTAAAGGTTGCGGAGGTAGAAATCAAAATGGATCATCAAGTGTTGATGGTCAACATGACCACTAGTTTCAAGAAAAAGGGCAAAGGGAAGAAGGGGAACTTCAAGAAGAATGGCAAGAAAGTTGTTGCTCGGGAGAAGAAACTCAAGTCTGGACCTAAGCCTGAAACTGAGTGCTTCTACTACAAAGGGACTGGTCACTGGAAGCGGAACTGCCCCAAGTATTTGGCGAATAAGAAGGATGGCAAAGTGAAAGGTATATTTGATATACATGTTATTGATGTGTACCTTACTAATGCTCATAGTACCGCCTAGGTATTTGATATTGGTTCTGTTGCTCATATTTGCAACTTGAAATAGGGGCTACGAATTAAACGAAGATTGGCTAGGGACAAGGTGACGATGCGCGTGGGAAATGGTTCCAAGGTCGATGTGATCGCCGTTGGCATGCTACCTCTACATCTACCTTCGGGATTAGTTTTAGACCTGAATAATTGTTATTTGGTGCCAGCATTGAGCATGACCATTATATCTGGATCTTGTTTGATGCGAGATAGTTATTCCTTTAAATCAGAGAATAATGGTTATTCTATTTATATGAGTAATATCTTTTATGGTCATGCACCCTTGTTGAGTGGTCTATTTTTATTGAATCTCGATCGTGGAGATACACATATTCATAATATTGAAGCCAAAAGATGCAAAGTTGATAATGATAGTGCTACTTATTTGTGGCACTGCCATTTGGGTCATATTGGTGTAAAGCGCATGAAGAAACTCCATGCTGATGGGCTTTTGGAATCACTTGATTATGAATCACTTGGTGCTTGCTGTAGGACCTTGAAGTATGTCTAGAGGGGGGGTGATTAGACTACTTGACCAATAAAACTTAACATTTTCCCAATTTTAGAGTTTGGCAGATTTTAGCTACTTTAGGACAAGTCAAGCAATCATCACACTATTCAAGCAAGCATGCAAAGAGTATATAGGCAGCGGAAAATAAAGCATGCAACTTGCAACAAAGTAAAGGGAAGGGTTTGGAGGATTCAAACGCAATTGGAGACACGGATGTTTTTGGCGTGGTTCCGATAGGTTGTGCTATCGTACATCCACGTTGATGGAGACTTCAACCCACGAAGGGTAATGGCTGCACGAGTCCACAGAGGGCTCCACCCAAGAAGGGTCCACGAAGAAGCAACCTTGTCTATCCCACCATGGCCGTTGCCCACGAAGGACTTGCCTCACTAGCGGTAGATCTTCACGAAGTAGGCGATCTCCTTGCCCTTACAAACTCCTTGGTTCAACTCCACAATCTTTTCGGAGGCTCCCAAGTGACACCTAGCCAATCTAGGAGACACCACTCTCCAAGAAGTAACAAATGGTGCGTTGATGATGAACTCCTTGCTCTTGTGCTTCAAATGATAGTCTCCCCAACACTCAACTCTCTCTCATAGGTTTTGGATCTGGTGGAAATAAGATTTGAGTGGAAAGCAACTTGGGGAAGGCTAGAGATCAAGATTCATATGGTAGGAATGGAATATCTTGGTCTCAACACATGAGTAGGTAGTTCTCTCTCAGAAAATGGTAAGTTGGAAGTGTAGGTTCGTTCTGATGGCTCTCTTACGAATGAAGAGGAGGTGGAGGGGTATATATAGCCTCCACACAAAATCTAACCATTACACACAATTTACCAAACTCGGTGGGACCGAATTGTTAAACTCGGTCGGACCGATTTAGTAAACCTAGTGACTGTTAGTGATTTTCGGTGGGACCGACATGCAACTCGGTAGGACCGATATGGTTAGGGTTAGGGCATAGCGTAATCTCGGTAAGACCGATTACACAAACTCGGTGAGACTGATTTTGGTAATAAGCTTTCCAGAGAGTTGGTCAGGTAAACTCGGTGGGACCGATTTGCTCTTTTCGGTGAGACCGAAATGTTACAAAAGGGAAACAGAGAGTTTACATTGCAATCTCGGTGGGACCGATCACTCACTTCAGTTAGACCGAAATGTTACGAAGGGAAACAGAGAGATTACAACCCCATCTCGGTGAGACCGAGATCCCTATCGGTAAGACCGATTTGCTTAGGGTTTGTGGCAGTGGCTATGACTTTTGGAATCGGTGGCGCCGGATAGGAATAATCGGTGTGACCGATTTTGGCTTTGGGTTTAGGTCATTTTTGGATGTGGGAAAGTAGTTGAGGGTTTTGGAGCATATCACTAAGCACATGAAGCAAGAGGCTCATTAAGCAACACCTCATCCCTCCTTGATAGTATTGGCTTTTCCTATAGACTCAATGTGATCTTGGATCACTAAAATATTAAATGAAGAGTCTTGAGCTTTTGAGCTTGAGCCAATCCTTTGTCCTTAGTATTTTGAGGGATCCACTTTCATCATCCATGCCATGCCATTCGTTGAGCTTTCCTGAAATAATAGTCTTGGAATAGCATTAGCTCAATCAGCTATATGTTGTTATGAATTACCAAAACCACCTAGGGATAGTTGCACTTTCACTTGCAAACCATGCCTCATGGGCAAGATGACTAAAAATCCGTTCTCCGGAACAATGGAACGAGCTACTGACTTATTGGAAATAATACATACTGATGTATGCGATCCAATGAGTGTTGAGGCTCATGGCGGGTATCTTTATTTTCTTACCTTCACAGATGATTTGAGCAGATATGGGTATATCTACTTAATGAAGAATAAGTTTGAAACATTTGAAAAGTTCAAAGAATTTTAGAGTGAAGTTGAAAATCATCGTAACAAGAAAATAAAGTTTCTACAATCTGATCATGGAGGCGAATATTTGAGTTACGAGTTTGGTCTTCATTTGACACAATGTGGAATAGTTTCGCAACTCACGCCACCTGGAACACCACAGCATAATGGTGTGTCTGAACATCGTAACCATACTTTATTAGATATGGTGCGATATATGATTTCTCTTACTGATTTATCGCTATCATTTTGGGATTATGCTTTAGAGACGGTTGCATTCACTTTAAATAGCGCACCATAGAAATCTGTTGAGACGCCTCCTTATGAACTGTGGTTTGGCAAGAAACCAAAGTTGTTGTTTCTTAAAGTTTGGGGTTGTGATGCTTATGTGAAAAAGCTTCAACCTGATAAGCTCGAATCCAAATCGGAGAAATGCATCTTCATAGGATACCCAAAGGAAACTGTTGGGTACACCTTTTGTCACAGATCCGAAGGCAAGATATTCATTGCTAAGAGTGGACCCTTTCTAGAGAAGGAGTTTCTCTCGAAAGAAGTGAGTGGGAGGAAAGTAGAACTTGATGAGGTAATTGTTCCTTCTCCCGAATTGGAAAGTAGTTCATCATAGAAATCGGTTCTAGTGATTCATACACAGTTAGTGAGGAAGCTAATGATGATGATCATGAAACTTCAGATCAAGTTACTACCAAACCTTGTAGGTCTTCCAAAGTACGGTCTGCACCAGAGTGGTATAGTAATCCTGTTCTGGAAGTCATGTTAATAGACCATGATGAATCTATGAACTATGAGGAAGTGATGATGAGTCCAGATTCCACGAAATGGCTTGAGGCCATGAAATCTGAGATGGGATCCATGTATGAGAACAAAGTGTGGACTTTGGTGGACTTTCCCGATGATCGGCAAGCCATAGAAAATAAATGGATCTTCAAGTAGAAGACCGACGCTGACGGTAATGTTACTGTCTACAAAGCTCGACTTGTTGCAAAAGGTTTTCAATAAGTTCAAGGAGTTGACTACCATGAGACTTTCTCACATGTAGTGATGCTTAAGCCTGTCTGAATCATGTTAGCAATTGCCGCATTTTATGATTACGAAATTTGGCAGATGGATGTCAAAACTGCATTCCTTAATGAAGTTTTGGAAGAAGAGTTGTATATGATGCAACTAGAAGGTTTTGTCAATCCAAAGGGTGCTAACAAAGTGTGCAAGCTCCAGCGATCCATTTATGGACTGGTGCAAGACTTTCGGGGTTGGAATAAGCACTTTGATAGTGTGATCAAAGCATATGGTTTTATACAAACTTTTGGAGAAGCTTGTATTTACAAGAAAGTGAGTGGGAGCTCTGTAGCATTTCTAATATTATATGTGGATGACATATTGTTGATTGGAAATGATATAGAATTTCTGGATAGCATAAAGGGATACTTGCATAAGAGTTTTTCAATGAAAGACCTCGGTAAAGCTGCTTACATATTAGGCATCAAGATCTATAGAGATAGATCAAGACACTTAATTGGACTTTCACAAAGCACATACCTTGATAAAGTTTTGAAGAAGTTCAAAATGGATCAGTCAAAGAAAGGGTTCTTGCATGTGTTACAAGGTGTGAAGTTGAGTTAGACTCAATGCCCGGCCACTGCATAAGATAGAGAGAAAATGAAAGTCATTTCCTATGCTTCAGCCATAGGTTCTATCATGTATGCAATGTTGTGTACCAGACCTGATGTGTGCCTTGCTATAAGTATAGCAGGGGGTACCAAAGTAATCCCAGAGTGGAGCACTAGACAGCGGTCAAGAACATCCTGTAATACCTGAAAAGGACTAAGGATATGTTTCTCGTTTATGGAGGTGACAAAGAGCTCGTCGTAGATGGTTATGTCGATGCAAGCTTTGACACTGATCCGGATGAATCTAAGTCGCAATCCGGATATGTATTTTTATTGAATGGTGGAGCTGTCAGTTGGTGCAGTTCCAAACAGAGCGTTGTGGCGGTATCTATGTGTGAAGTGGAGTACATAGCTGCTTTAGAAGCAGAAAATGAAGGAGTCTGGATGAAGGAGTTCATATCCGATCTAGGTGTCATACCTAGTGCATCGGGTCCAATGAAAATCTTTTGTGACAATACTGGTGCAATTGCCTTGGCAAAGGAATCTAGATTTCACAAGAGAACCAAGCACATCAAGAGATGCTTCAATTCCATCCGTCATCAAGTGTCAGAGGGAGACATAGAGATTTGCAAAATACATATAGATCTGATTGTTGCAGACCCATTGACTAAGCCTCTTCCACGAGCAAAACATGATCAGCACCAATACTACATGGCTGTTAGAATCATTACTTTGTAATCGAGATTATTGACTCTACTGTAAGTGGGAGACTAAAGGAAATGTGCCCTAGAGGCAATAATAAAGTTGTTATTTATATTTCCTTATATCATGATAAATGTTTATTATTCATGCTAGAATTGTATTAACCAGAAACTTCGTACATGTGTGAATACATAGACAAAATATAGCGTCCCTAGTATGCCTCTACTTGACTAGCTCGTTAATCAAAGATGGTTATGTTTCCTGACCATAGACATGTGTTGTCATTTGATGAATGGGATCACATCATTAGGAGAATGATGTGATGGACAAGACCCATCCGTTAGCTTAGCATTATGATCATTACAGTTGCATTGCTACTGCGTTCTTCATGACTTATACATGTTCCTCAGACTATTAGATTATGTAACTCCCGAATACCGGAGGAACACCTTGTGTGCTATCAAACATCACAACATAATTGGGATAATAAAGATGCTCTACAGGTGTCTCCAAATGTGTTTGTTGGGTTGGCATAGATCAAGATTAGGATTTGTCACTCCGTGTTTCGGAGAGGTATCTCTGGGACCTCTCGGTAATACTCATCACTATAAGCCCTGCAAGCAATGTGAATAATGAGTTAGTTGCGGGACAAAGTATTACAGAATGAGTGAAGAGACTTGCCGGTAATGATATTGAACTAGGTATCATGATACCGACGATCGAATCTCGGGCAAGTAACATACTGATGACAAAGGGAACAAAGTATGTTGTTATGCGGTTTGACCGATAAGATCTTCGTAGAATATGTAGGAGCCAATATGAGCATCCATGTTCCGCTATTGGTTATTGATCGGAGATGTGTATCGATCATGTCTATGCTACATCTTGAGCTTGCGTTGGTTTTCCTTGAAGAGGAAAGGGTGATGCAACAATAGTAGCGTAAGTATTTCCCTCAGTTTTTGAGAACCAAGGTATCAATCCAGTAGGAGGCTCCTCAAAAGTCCCATGCAACCTACACAAACAAACAAAGAACTCGCAACCAACACAATAAAGGGGTTGTCAATCCCTTCACGGCCACTTGCGAAAGTGAGATCTGATAGAGATAGTATGATAAGATAAATATATTTTTGGTATTTTATTATAGATGCAAAAAGTAAAGATGCAAATAAAAGTAGATTGAAATCTTATATGATAAAAGATAGACCCGGGGGCCATAGGTTTCACTAGTGGCTTCTCTCAAGATAGCATAAGTATTACGGTGGGTGAACAAATTAGTGTCGAGCAATTGATAGAAAAGCGAATAATTATGAGATTATCTAGGCATGATCATGTATATAGGCATCACGTCCGCAACAAGTAGACCGACTCCTACCTGCATCTACTACTATTACTCCACACATCGACCGCTATCCAGCATGCAGCTAGAGTATTAAGTTCATAAGAACAGAGTAACACATTAATAAATATGACATGATGTAGAGGGATAAACTCATGCAATATGATATAAACCCCATCTTTTTATCCTCGATGGCAACAATACAATATGTGCCTTGCAACCCTTTCTGTCACTGGGTAAGGACACCGCAAGATTGAACCCAAAGCTAAGCACTTCTCCCATGGAAAGAAAGATCAATCTAGTAGGCCAAACCAAACTGATAATTCCAAGAGACTTGCAAAGATAACTCAATCATACATAAAAGAATTTAGAGAAGATTCAAATATTTCTCATAGATAAACTTGATCATAAACCCACAATTCATCGGATCTCGACAAACACACCGCAAAAAGAGTTTACATCGAAAAGATCTCCACAAGAGAGGGGGAGAACATTGTATTGAGATCCAAAAAGAGAGAAGAAGCCATCTGGCCAATAACTATGGACCCGAAGGTCTGTGGTAAACTACTCACAACTCATCGGAGGGGCTATGGTGTTGATGTAGAAGCCCTCCGTGGTCGATTCCCCCTCCGGCGGAACACCGGCCAAGGCTCCAAGATGGTATCTCGCGGATACAGAAGGTTACGGTGGTGGAAATTGTTTTTTGTTGGCTCTCTGGATGTTTTCGGGGTACGTAGGTATATATAGGAGGAAGAAGTACGTCGGTGGCTGCTCGTGGGGCCCAGGAGACAGGGGCGCGCCCAGGAGGGGTGGGCGCACCCTCCTATCTCCTGGCCACCTTGTTTGCTTATTGACTTGCACTCCAGGTTCTCTGGATCACATTTGTTCCAAAAATCACGCTCCCGAAGGTTTCATTCCGTTTGGACTCCGTTTGATATTCTTTTTCTTCGAAATACTGAAATAGGCAAAAAAACAGCAATACGAGCTGGGCCTCCGGTTAGTAGGTTAGTCCCAAAAATGATATAAATATGTAAAATAAAGCCCATAAACATCCAAAAGGGGTAATATAATAGCATGGAACAATCAAAAATTATAGATACGTTGGAGGCGTATCAAGCATCCCCAAGCTTAATTCCTGCTCGTCCTCGAGTAGGTAAATGATAAAAACAGAATTTTTGATGTGGAATGCTACCTAGCATAATTCTCAATGTAATTTTCTTTATTGTGGCATGAATGTTCAGATCCAAATGATTCAAAATAAAAGTTCATATTGATAAAATAAATAGTAACACTTCAAGCATACTAATCAAAGCAATCATGTCTTCTCAAAATAACATGCCTAAAGAAAGTTCATCCCTACAAAATCATATAGTTAGGCTATGCTTCATTTTCGTCACACAAAGATGTTCCCAAATTCTACACCCCCGATGACAAGCCAAGCAATTGTTTCGTACTTAAATAATCTCAAACTTTTTCAACCTTCACGCAATACATGAGCGTGAGCCATGGATATAGCACTATGGGTGGAATAGAATATGATGATGGGGATTGTGTGGAGAAGACAAAAAAGGAGAAAGTCTCACATTAACGAGGATAATCAACGGGCTATGGAGATGCCCATCAATTGCTCAACATGAGGAGTAGGAATTGCCATGCAACGGATGCACTAGAGCTATAAATGAATGCTCAACAAAAGAAAACTAGTGGGTGTGCATCCAACTTGCTTGCTCACGAAGACCTAGGGCATTTGAGGAAGCCCATCATAGGAATATACAAGCCAAGTTCTATAATGAAAAATTCCCACTAGTATATGAAAGTGAAAACCTATGAGACTCACTATATGAAAAACATGGTGCTACTTTGAAGCACAAGATATGAGACTCACTATATGAAGGACAAGGTGCTACTTTGAAGCACAAGTGTGGAAAAAGAGATAGTAACATTGCCCCTTTTTTTCGTTTTTTTCTTTTTTTTCTTTCTTTGGCCTTTCTTTTTTTTTCTTTTGGACTTTATTTTTTTTCTTTGGGACAATGCTCTAATAATGATGATCATCACACTTTTATTGATTACAACATATGAATTACAACTTGAAACTAGAACAAGATATGACTCTATATGAATGCCTCCGGTGGTGTACCGGGATGGTGCAATGAATCAAGAGTGACATATATGAAAAATTATGCATGGTGGCTTTGCCACAAATATGATGTCAACTACATGATCATGCAATGGCAATATGACAAAAGTAATGTATGTCATAATGATGAACGGAACGGTGGAAAGTTGCATGGCAATATATCTCGGAATGGCTATGGAAAGGCCATAATAGGTAGGTATGGTGGCTGTTTTGAGGAAGATATAAGGAGCTTTATGTGTGATAGAGCGTATTGTATCACGGGGTTTGGATGCACCGGCGAAGTTTGCACCAACTCTCAAGGTGAGAAAGGGCAATGCACGGTACCGAAGAGGCTAGCAATGGTGTAAAGGTAAAAGTGCGTATAATCCATGGACTCAACATTAGTAATAAGAACTCATATACTTATTGCAAAAATTTAGAAGTCATCAACAACCAAGCATTGTGTGCATGCTCCTAGAGGAATAGATTGGTAGGAAAAGACCATCGCTCATCCCCGACCGCCACTCATAAGGATGCACAAGCCAGGTACACTTCACGTTTCAAATATGTTACACAACTTTAACCATACGTGCATGCTACGGGACTTGCTAACTTCAACACAAGTATTCTTTAAATTCATAATCACCCAACTAGCATGACTTTAATATCACTACCTCCATATCTCAAAACAATTATCAAGTATCAAATTGATCATAGCATCCAATTCACTTCCTATGATAGTTTTTATTATACCCAACTTGGATGCCTACCGTTCTAGGACCAATTTATAACCATAGAAAATACCATGTTGTTCTAAGAGACTCTCAAAATAATATAAGTGAAGCATGAGAAACTAGCAATTTCTACAAAATTAAGCCACCATCGTGCTCTAAAAGATGTAAGTGAAGCACTGGAGCAAAAACTATCAAGCTCAAAAGATATAAGTGAAGCACATAGCATATTCTAACAAATTCAATCAAGTGGGCTTCTCCCGAAAGGTGTGTACATAAAGGATGATTCTTAAAATAAAAAGAAAAGACTAATATAATACACGACGCTCCAAGCAAAACACATATCATGTGGCGAATAAAAATATAGCTCCAAGTAAAGTTACCAATGAACGAAGACGAAAGAGGGGATGCCTTCCCGGGGCATCCCCAAGGTTAGGCTTTTGGCTATTCTTGAATATCTTGGGGTGCCATGGGCATCCCCAATCTTAGGCTCTTTCCACTCCTTATTCCATAGTCCATCAAAGCTTTACCCAAAACTTGAAAACTTCACAACACAAAACTCAACAGGAAATCTTATAAGCTCCGTTAGTGAAAGAAAACAAAACCAACACATAAGGTACTGTAATGAACACATTCTTTATTTATTTTGGTGTTAAACCTACTGTATTCCAAGTTCTCTATGGTTCATACCACTTTATACTAGCCATAGATGCATCAAAATAAGCAAACAACACACGAAAAACAGAATCTGTCAAAACAGAAGTCTGTAGAAATCTGTAACTAACTCAAACTTCTGGTACTCTAAAAATCCTACCAAAATAGAAAGTCCTAGAAACTTTATCTATTGATCAGCAGCAAAAATAATCAATGCAAAATCACATTTCTGTGATTTAACAAAACTAATTTCATGCGCGCAAAGTTTCTGTTTTTCAGCAGAATCAAATCAACTATCATCATAGGTTATCCTATAGGTTCTACTTGGCACAAACACTAATTAAAACATAAAAACACATCTAAACAGAAGGTAGATGCAAAATTTATTGCTAAACAGAAACAAAAACAAAAAACACAAATAAAATTGGGTTGCCTCCCAACTAGCGCTATCGTTTAACGCCCCTAGCTAGGCATAAAAGCGAAGATAGATCTAAGTAGTGCCATCTTTGATTTTTTTTTTTGTTTTTTAGCGGAGTCATGCTCGAATCTGAGAGGTTCTTCACGTTTCCCTTCATACTCGGAAATTTTTAGATCTAAAGAATCCAACCTCTTATTGCAAAGAGTAATCAACATATTCATGCGGTGAAGATTTCCGCTAACACTTTTAAGAGGCTCAAGAGACTTTTGTAAAAAAAATTGTTACTCCGCAAATCTTTCCAAACACTTGTGTTTCTTCTTGGGTAGGATGTGATCCTCCCTTTTGAGGTAGTGTTCACACTATTCCCTCTATAACTTCATGAGCAATACTAGGATCAATTTCAATAAAAATTTCCCTTGGCAATGCAATCCAAGAGTTGTCTATGCGTCATATTTAACCCAACATAAAAATTGCGAAGAAGAATTCTAAAGTTCACCTCTAGGGTGCATTTGCGATAAGATTCCATCATCCTATACCAATCATCTTTTAAGTTTTCTCCTTGCCTTTGCTTGAAGTGAAGAACTTCAAACTCGGGAGACATAGGAGCGGATAAGGAACTAGACATAACGACGAGCAAACAAAAGGCAAGCGAAAAAAAGAGAGAGATTGGGAAAGAGAGGGTAAATAAAACGGAAAGGATGAAGTGGGGGAGAGGAAAACGGGAGGCAAATGGCAAATAATGTAAATGCGAGGGAGATGAGTTTGTGATGGGTACTTGGTATGTCTTGACTTGAGCGAAGACCTCCCCGGCAACGGCGCCAGAAATCCTTCTTGCTACGTCTTGAGCTTGCGTTGGTTTTTCTTGAAGAGGAAAGGGTGATGCAGCAATAGTAGCGTAAGTATTTCCCTTAGTTTTTGAGAACCAAGGTATCAATCTAGTAGGAGGCTCCTCAAAAGTCCCACGCACCTACACAAACAAACAAAGAACTCGCAACCAACGCAATAAAGGGGTTGTCAATCCATTCACGGCCACTTGCGAAAGTGAGATTTGATAGAGATAGTATGATAAGATAAACGGTATTTTATAATATAGATGCAAAAAGTAAAGATGCAAATAAAAGTAGATTGAAAGCTTATATGATAAAAGATAGACCTGGGGGCCATTGGTTTCACTAGTGGCTTCTCTCAAGATAGCATAAGTATTACGGTGGGTGAACAAATTACTATCGAGCAATTGATAGAAAACCGAATAATTATGAGATTTTCTAGGCATGATCATGTATATAGGCATCACGTCCGCGACAAGTAGACCGACTCCTGCCTGCATCCACTACTATTACTCCACACATCGACCGCTATCCAGCATGCATCTAGAGTATTAAGTTCATAAGAACAGAGTAACGTATTAAGAAAGATGACTTGATGTAGAGGGATAAACTCATGCAATATGATATAAACCCCATCTTTTTATCCTCAGTGGCAACAATACAATACGTGCCTTGCAACCCTTTCTGTCACTGGGTAAGGACACCGCAAGATTGAACCCAAAGCTAAGCACTTCTCCCATGGCAAGAAAGATCAATCTAGTAGGTCAAACAAAAATGATAATTCCAAGAGATTTGCAAAGATAACTCAATCATACATAAAAGAATTCAGAGAAGATTCAAATACTTCTCATAGATAAACTTGATCATAAACCCAAAATTCATCGGATCTCGACAAACACACCGCAAAAAGAGTTTACATCGAATAGATCTCCGCAAGAGAGGGGGAGAACATTGTATTGAGATCCAAAAAGAGAGAAGAAGCCATCTAGCTAATAACTATGGACCCGACGATCTGTGGTAAACTACTCACAACTCATGGGAGGGTGAGGGAGTCCTGGACTAGGGGGTGTCCGGATAGCCGAACTATCATCATCGGCCGGACTCCAAGACTATGAACATACAAGATTGAAGACTTCGTCCCGTGTCCGGATGGGACTTTCCTTGGCGTGGAAGGCAAGCTTGGCGATACGGATATGTAGATCTCCTACCATTGTAACCGACTCTGAGTAACCCTAGCCCTCTCCGGTACCTATATAAACCAGATGGTTTTAGTCCGTAGGACAAAACAACAATCATACCATAGGCTAGCTTCTAGGGTTTAGCCTCCTTGATCTCGTGGTAGATCTACTCTTGTAATACCCACATCATCAATATCAATCAAGCAGGACGTAGGGTTTTACCTCCATCAAGAGGGCCCGAACCTGGGTAAAACATCGTGTCCCTTGTCTCCTATTACCATCCGCCTAGACGCACAGTTCGGGACCCCCTACCCGAGATCCGCCGGTTTTGACACCGACATTGGTGCTTTCATTGAGAGTTCCTCTGTGTCGTCACTGATAGGCTCGATGGCCTCTTCAATCATCAACAACGATGCAGTCCAGGGTGAGACTTTTCTCCCCGGACAGATCTTCGTATCGGCGGCTTTGCACTGCGGGCCAATTCGCTTGGTCATCTGGAGCAGATCGAAAGCTACGGCCCTGGCCGTTAGGTTAGATTTGGAAGTTTGAACTTCACGGCTGACATCCGCGGAGACTTGATCATCGATGGATTCGAGCCACAGCCGAGCGTGCCGCATTGTCATGATGGGCATGATTTAGCTCTGCAGCCAGACAGTGCCCTGGAGGCCGCACACGGGCCCGCTCCGACCTTCGATTTGGAGCCGGCTGCGCAGATCGAGGACGGGTGGCTAGACACCGCCTCGGGGGCTGCAAACTCTACGGCGATGGAGCCGAACACTGACCTTGTCCCTTGTAAAGCCCGTGACTCCGAGGTACCGGACTCCTTGCCGGACTCCGAACCTCCTGCCCCCCCTTCGATCGAATCCGATTGGGCGCCGGTCATGGAGTTCACCGCTGCGGACATCTTTCAACACTCACCCTTCGGCGACATCCTGAGTTCGCTGAAGTATCTCTCGTTATCAGGAGAGCCCTGGCTGGACTGTGGTCAGGACGGTTGGGACGCGGACGACGAAGAAATTCAATGCCCACCCACCACCCACCTAGTAGCCACTGTAGACAATCTAACCGACATGCTAGACTTCGACTCCGAGGACATCGACGGTATGGACGACGATGCCGGAGACGACCAAGAACCAGCACCTAATGGGCACTAGAAAGCCACCTCGTCATATGACATATACATGCTGGATATCCCAAAGGAAGGGAATGGCGAGGGAACAGCGAAGGACGACCCCTCCAAGAAACAGACCAAGCGCCGGCGTCAGCGGCGCCGCTCTAAATCCCGCCAAAGCAAGAATGGAGATTCCGGCACCGGAGATAATAACACCCCAGACAGTGCCGAAGACAACCCCCTCCAGCAAGATTCAGCACAGGAGGACGGAGAAGCCAGCCCTCATGAGAGAGCGGCAGACGAAGAGGT
Source organism: Triticum dicoccoides (assembly GCF_002162155.2). NCBI lineage: Eukaryota > Viridiplantae > Streptophyta > Magnoliopsida > Poales > Poaceae > Triticum > Triticum dicoccoides. The sequence continues at coordinate 295,692,690 of NC_041391.1, read as the reverse complement.
AGAGGATTATAATTACATGCCTCCCTCCGGAGACGAGGCAAGCCTCGACGACGACGAATTTGTCATGCCTGAGGATCCTGTCGAACAAGAGCGTTTCAAACGCAGGCTTATGGCCACGGCAAACAGCCTCAAAAAAAAGCAGCAACAGCTTAGAGCTGATCAAGATCGGCTAGCCGACAGATGGACTGAAGTCCTTGCGGCCGAAGAGCATGAGCTCGAACGCCCCTCGAAAAGTTACCCTCAACGCAAGTTGCTCCCCCGATTAGAGGAGGAGGCATATAAACCTGCATCACCAAAGCACAATACGGCTGACTGACCACCTCGTGACCGCGATCGGGAGGCCTTTAGGCCCCCCGCTAGAACCGTACCCCGGCATCGCTCAAAGCCACAGGGGAACGCTCCGGACTTGCGAGATATATTGGAGGATAAGGCAAGACAATCAAGATCGATCTACGGATCGCGTGGGCGCCCCATGATACGTGACGACAACCGTCGTGCCGGACACAGCAAGTCCGGCCGGGCCGAACACAGTAGACAGAACTCGTTTGAGCTCCGTCGTGATATAGCCCAATACAGAGGCGTTGCACACCCACTATGCTTCACAGATGAAGTAATGGATCATCAAATCCCCGAAGGGTTTAAACCCGTGAATATTGAATCCTATGATGGCACAACAGACCCCGCGGTTTGGATCAAAGACTATCTCCTCCATATCCATATGGCCCGCGGTGATGATCTTCATGCCATCAAGTACCTCCCACTCAAACTTAAGGGACCAGCTCGGCATTGGCTTAACAGCTTGCCAGCAGAATCAATTGGGTGTTGGGAGGACCTGGAAGCCGCATTCCTTGATAACTTCCAGGGCACATATGTGCGACCACCAGACGCCGATGACCTAAGCTACATAATTCAGCAGCCAGACGAATCGGCCAGACAATTCTGGACACGGTTCTTAACAAAGAAAAATCAAATCATCGACTGTCCGGATGCAGAGGCTCTTGCAGCCTTCAAACATAGCATCCGCGACGAGTGGCTTTCCCGGCACCTGGGACAGGAAAAGCCGAAATCCATGGCAGCCCTCACATCACTAATGACCCGCTTCTGGGCGGGAGAGGACAGCTGGCTAGCTCGCAGTAGCAACCTCAGCAAAAATTCTGACAGTCCGGATACCAAGGACCACAATGGCAGGTCGCATCACAATAAGAACAAACGCCGTGTCAACGGCGACAATACTGAGGATACGACAGTCAATGCCGGATTCAGAGGCTCCAAGTCCGGCAGCGGAAAAAGCCATTCAAACGAACTACTCCGGGTCCATCCAATTTGGACCGAATACTCGATCGCTCGTGCCAGATACACGGCACCCCCGAAAAGCCAGCCAACCACACCAACAGGGATTGTTGGGTATTCAAGAAGGCAGGCAAGTTAATTGCCAAAAACAATGACAAGGGGCTGCATAGCGATGACGAGGAAGAGACCCGGCCGCCGAACAATAGAGGACAGAAGGGTTTCCCCCACAAGTGCGGACGGTGAACATGATATACGCAACCCACATACCCAAGAGGGAGCGGAAGCGTGCACTCAGGGACGTATACGCGATGGAGCCAGTCGCCTCGAAGTTCAACCCATGGTCCTCCTGCCCGATCACCTTTGATCGAAGGGACCACCCCACCAGCATCCGCCACGGTGGATTCGCCGCATTGGTCTTGGACCCAATCGTAGATGGATTTCACCTCACCAAAGTCCTGATGGACGGCGGCAGCAGCCTAAACCTGCTTTATCAGGATACAGTGCGCAAAATGGGCATCGACCCCCCAAGGATTAAACCTACAAAGACGACCTTTAAAGGCATCATACCAGGTGTAGAGGCCAATTGCACAGGCTCAGTTACACTGGAAGTGGTCTTCGGATCCCCGGATAACTTCCGAAGCGAGGAGTTAATCTTCGACATAGTTCCGTTCCGCAGCGGCTATCATGCTCTGCTCGGACGTACCGCGTTTGCAAAGTTCAACGCGGTGCCGCACTACGCATACCTCAAGCTCAAGATGCCAGACCCTAGAGGACTCATCACGGTCAATGGAAACACTGAACGCTCTCTCCGAATGGAGGAACATACAGCGGCTCTCGCAGCAGAAGTACAGTGCAGCCTCTTAAGGCAATTCTCGAGTCCGGCCGCTAAACGACCGGACACAGCCAAATGCGCCCAGAGTAACCTACAACAAGACCACCTGGCACATTCCGAACACACGTAGCAACGCGGTCCCAACCCCAGCCCCTGCAAAATTGCAAGACTGGTCCTTCGCGTACATCATTACGCTCTGGAGATACCATGGGCATAGGGGGAGGGGCACAACCACGATAGGCCCAGAATGCGGCTTAACCACATCAGGGGCTCTCAAGTGTGTCGTTCTTTTACTTCTCTTTTTCCTTTTTTTTACCCACGGGACTCCGTTCATCAAAGGCCCTGTCCGGTAGTAGACCTGCCGAACTCACGATGCAACAGCCAGGGAAGGAGAAAGGCTACGACGAGTACCCAGGTGGTCTCCATTACGAGCATTACATCTGTTTTATACAACATTCCGCAGCCTACCCCAGGAGGGGGAGATGTTTAATAGTCCCATCCATTGCTTACCGCACTCTTTGTATCGTTCTGCATTCATAGCAGTATTTCTTGAATAAAATAATGCATCGCCTTTTGCTTATAATTCCATTCCTTTCTCATACATATGTTAATTTAGGACATGTCGCATCCGTACACTTTGGTACGGCTAAATACACCAGGGGCTTAAGTTCCCCATATTATGGTGTGATAAGTCCGAACACTTTCACAAGTGAGGCACCTCAAACTTATAGCATTATATGCATCGGCTCCGAATCATGTCTTGGGTCAATAGTTGGGTTTGCCCGGCTCCCACGTTTTGGTACCTTACGTTCCGTTGTATCGGCTAAGGTGGCACTAGGAGAACCACTGCGATTGCGCCCCAGTTGAGCTGGGCGAGCGCCTCAGTGGAGAAAGCTAAAACTGACCGTCATGATAAGGCGAGAGCCGGTCGCTATTTGAGAGGTTTTTTTCGAGTCCCTAAAGGCTTATGCCGCTTAGAGCGAGGAACCGGCTTTTGTCCGGCCCAGGCGTGGATAGCGCCTCGAATTCGGTCTTCCGAACACTAGGGGCTTCGCCGAAATTTAAAATTATAGAATTCTATGGCTAAGTGAGAGTGTTCAAGCATTATAAGTCTGGTTGCCTTGTTCGTTGTGTTGAGCGCCTCCCTAGATGGACCCAAAGATGGGAACAAGGGTGCTCAAATTTATCCCGAACACCCCAGCACTCGTGGCATGGGGGCTAAAGCCGACGACTTGCCATCTCTCAGATTTGATAAACGGCCGCACAGAAGGTAATATTTTAAATTAACAAGCATTGCTTAGCACATATGAACTAAGTTTTCAGCGCACAGGATAACAAAATGCGAGTCTACTCAAATATTACATCTTTGGAGCACTCACCCGCAATAATGCGGGCACCCTTCAGGACACTTATAATACATCTCGGGCGTGCAATATTCCTTGCCCGGCGGCGGCGGGTCTGTCACAAGCTTCTCCGCATCCATCTTGCCCCATTGCACCTTTGCACGGGCAAGGGCCCAACGGGCACCTTCAATACAGGCGGAGTGCTTGACGACTTCAACCCAGGGACACGCATCCACCAGCCGCCACACCAGGCCAAAGTAGCTCCCAGGCATGGCCTCCTTGGGCGACAGTCGAACTATGAGGCCCTTCATGGCCTGTTCGGACACCTTGTGGAGCTCGACCAGCTGCTTCAGCTAGTCGCTAAGGGGCACCGGATGTCCAGCCTCAGCATACTGAGACCAGAAGACCTTCTCCCTCGAGCTCCCCTCCTCGGCCCGGTAGAATGCGACAGCATCGGACACGCTGTAGATCTACAAACGTTCCTGGAGAGCTCCGAATCCGGGTAAGTAACAGGTAATTCACTTTAACATGCTTGCTTTGCATGAAGAATTCCTTACCCGCCGCTATTTTCTTCAAATCCTCGATTTCCTGGAGGGCTTTGTGGGCATCGGCCTTAGCGGCCTTGGCACTCTCAAGAGCCGCCGCAAGCTCAGACTCTCGAGTCTTCGAGTCACGCTCCAAACTCTCGTGCTTTTCCACGAGAGCCTGGAGCTCTTGCTGTACCTCCGCCACCCGCGCCTTCTGCCTCTCTCACTCGGCTCGCTCTGCGGCCGCATTGCGCTCGGCCGCAGACACCGCCTCCTTTAGGGTTGCCACCTCGTTCATGGCCCCTGGAGTACCCAAGTTATCCTTGTTATTTCTCTTGCAACCAAATCCTTTTCTGTAAGGTACAAATGTTATAAGGTGTTTCTCACCTTCCTTGTCCTCGAGCTGCTTCTTGGCATGGCCGAGCTCATTCTCGGACCGCTCGAGGCTCTACTTCAAAGCATCGACCTCCGGAGTCAGTGCGGCAGAGGTCAGCAGCGCAGCCTGCAATCCCATATTGACATATTTTTTATGACTCCTGCGTATATCTATTTAGATCCTCAATCCGGCTTTTCTTTCTGAACACCGAACCGAGCATCAGGGGCTACTGTCTATGCGGTACTATTTTACATATATTAAACTTCTTACCTCAAAGCCTGTTAGAAGGCTACTGCAGGCTTCGGTCAGCCCGCTCTTGGCGAGCTGAACCTTCTGAATCACCGCACTCATAACAGTGAGGTGTTCTTCTTCGATGGAAGCGCCATCGAGCGCCTCCAGTAAGTTATCTGATGCCTCCGGTTGGACGGAGGCCGCCGGTGTCACGGTCTTGCCCTTCTTACGAAGGGGCCGCCCGCCGGACTCCGGAACCACTGCAGGTTCCGGTGCGGAGTCCGGTGCAAGGTCCGGGAGGTTGCCCTGCGGCACCTCCGGGGCCTCCTCCTCCTGGCGGGTCCCTTCCTGGGATCCCACCTCGCCATCGTCGGCATCGCGGGGGGTGGAGGCGGTCGGAAGGGAATCCATATCTGACGCACCCAAGGACCTGCTCGACGAAGCGGGAAGATCGTCCTTGGTCAGACTGCAAGGTTGTATGCGGCATTAGAAAGACAACATGTGGCGAAAAGAAAAATCATGAAGTTATTCGGAACTCCAGATACTTACGATCTCGCCAGGGGCTTGGCCCTTGAAGGCGAATCCTCGTCATCGTCGCCGGTGTTGGCAGAACAGTCCAGGGGAAGAGTCCTTCCCTTCTTGGACCCTTTGGCCTCCCCCGTTAGGGAGGCCTTCCTTTTCTTCCCTCCCCCCACGGGGGGAGAGGCCTCTTTCTTCTCCTCCTCGCCTTCGGGGGAGGAGTCCGCCTCAGAGTCATCGGACGATGAGTCCGATGACACCTAAAAACGGGAACTCTTTCGAGTGCTCGTGGCCTTCTTCTTGGCCTTCTTCTCCGGCACCACGTGGGGTGCCAGAACCAACAGCCCCGTTAAGCGGGCGTTTGCTGGGTCTTCTGGCAAAGGAGCCGGACAGGTAGTCTGCTCGGCCTTCTTCAGCCAGTCCTGTCAAAGGGGAGGGAGTTTAGATCCCGCATAGAGTCAAACTATGGAAAACAAGTGTCCCGTAAAGGGTAAAATCATTTACCTCGTCAGCCTGACGCTGCGAGCGGAATCCGCGATCTTCGGTAGCGGATGCGGGAGCCTCGGCGCCCTTGAATAGCACCCTCCAGGCCTCTTCGTATGTAGTGTCGAAGAGCCTGCTCAAAGTCTGGTGCTTGGCCGGACAAACTCCCACATATTGAAGTCCCGTTGCTGGCACGGGAGGATCCGGCGGATGAGCATGACCTGAACTACGTTGACAAGCTTGAGCTTTTTGTTCACTAGCTTTTGGACGCAAGCTTGGAGTCCGTTCAGCTCCTCCGAATCACCCCATGACACGCCACTCTCTTTCCAGGAGGTGAGCCATACGGGGATGCCAGATCTGAATTCGGGGGCCGCTGCCCATTTAGGGTCATGCGGCTCGGTGATGTAGAACCACTCCGATTGCCACCCCTTAATGGTTTCCACGAAGGTGCCCTCGAGCCAAGTAACGTTGGGCATCTTGCCCACCATGGCGCGTACGCACTCCGCTTGGTTGCCCTTCACAACCTTCGGCTTGACACTGAAGGTCTTGAGCCACAAGCCGAAGTGGGGCTAGATGTAGAGGAAAGCCTCGCACACGACGATAAATGCCGAGATGTTGAGGATGAAATTCGGGGCCAGATCATGGAAATCCAGGCCGTAGTAGAACATGAGCCCCCAGACAAAAGGATGGAGTGGGGGGTGTCTGGATAGCCGAACTATCATCATTTGCCGGACTCCAAGACTATGAAGATACAAGATTGAAGACTTCGTCCCGTGTCCGGATGGGACTTTCCTTGGTGTGGAAGGCAAGCTTGGCGATACGGATATGTAGATCTCCTACCATTGTAACCGACTCTGTGTAACCCTAGCCCTCTCCGGTGCCTATATAAACCGGATGGTTTTAGTCTGTAGGACAGAACAACAATCATACCATAGGCTAGCTTCTAGGGTTTAGCCTCCTTGATCTCGTGGTAGATCTACTCTTGTAATACCCACATCATCAATATCAATCAAGCAGGACGTAGGGTTTTACCTCCATCAAGAGGGCCAGAACCTGGGTAAAACATCGTGTCCCTTGTCTCTTGTTACCATCCGCCTAGACGCACAGTTCGGGACCCCCTACCCGAGATCCGCCGGTTTTGACACCGATAGAGGGGCTATGGTGTTGATTTAGAAGCCCTCCATGGTCGATTCCCCCTCCGGCGGAGCGCCGGCGAAGGCTCCAAGATGGGATCTCGTGGATACAGAAGGTTACGGCAGTGGAAATTGTTTTTCGTTGGCTCCCTGGATGTTTTCAGGGTACGTAGGTATATATAGGAGGAAGAAGTACATCGGTGGCTACTCGTGGGGCCCAGGAGACAGGGGGCGCACCCAGGAGGGGTGGGCGCGCCCTCCTATCTCCTGGCCGCCTCGTTTGCTTCTTGACTTGCACTCCAAGTTCTCCGGATCACGGTCGTTCCAAAAATCACGCTCCCGAAGGTTTCATTCCGTTTGGACTCCATTTGATATTCCTTTTCTTCGAAATACTAAAATAGGCAAAAAACCAGCAATACGGGTTGGGCCTCTGGTTAGTAGGTTAGTCCCAAAAATGATATAAATATGTAAAATAAAGCTCATAAACATCCAAAAGGGGTAATATAATAGCATGGAACAATAAAAAATTATAGATACATTGGAGATGTATCAATCTACATAGTTCTCGAACCCGTAGGATCCGCACGCTTAACGTTCGATGATGATTTGTATTATGATTTATGTGTTTTGTATGACTGAAGTTTGTTCAGAGTCCCGGATGAGATCATGGATGTGACAAGGAGTCTCGAAATGGTCAAGACATAAAGATTGATATATTCCAAGGCTATATTCAGACACCAGAAAGGTTTCTGAATGGTTCGGGCATTTTTTGGAGTAATG
>NC_041391.1:295649610-295684983 GCF_002162155.2 Triticum dicoccoides | reverse complement strand
AATGGGCCTCAGTGGGCTTTAGTGGAAAGGAGAGGAGCGCCGCAGGGTGCCCCCCCCCCCTTGGCTGGTCCAAATTGGACTAGGAGGGGGCGGCACCCCCTCTTTCCTTCTCCCTCTCCACCTCTTTCCCCCTCTCCCCCTCTTGGAATAGGAAGGGGACTCCAACTAGGATTGAGAATCCCAGTTGGACTCTCCCTATAGGCGCGCCCTTCTTAGGCCGGCCTCCTCCTCCCTCCTTTATATACGGGGGCAGGGGGCACCCCAAAGCACAACAGTTATTCTCTTAGCCGTGTGCGGTGCTCCCCTCCACAGTTCAACACCTCAGTCATATCGTTGTAGTGCTTAGGTGAAGCCCTGCGCTGGTAACATCATCAAGACCGTCGCCACGCCATCGTGCTGACGGAACTCTCCCTCATCCTCAATTGGATCAAGAGATCGAGGGACGTCATCGGGCTGAACGTGTGCTGGAAACACAGAGGTGCCGTACATTCAGTACTTGGATCGGTTGGATCGTGAAGATGTTCGACTACATCAACCGCGTTAACTAAATGCTTCCTCTTTTGGAGTACGAGGGTACGTGGACACACTATCCCCTCTCGTTGCTATGCATATCCTAGATATATCTTGCGTGAAAGTAGGAATTTTTTTGAAGTACTACGTTCCCCAACAAGATTTTATTGTTCTTGATATTGATTGCAATCCATCTTGTCAAATTATTCTTGGTAGACCATTTTTGCGTACTATTGGTGCCGTGATTGATATGAAAGAAGGCAATATTAAATTTCAATTTCCACTAAGGAAGGGAATGGAACACTTCTCTAGAACAATAATTAGGCCACCATATGAATCAATCATGAGGGCATCTTATGGATCTAGAACCAAAGATGACAAAACTTAGATCCTACGCATTATGCCTAGCTAGGGGCGTAAAACGATAGCGCTTGTTGCGGGGCAATCCAATGAATAAAATTTATTTTCGCTTTTTGCTTCCTGTTCTTGAGTGTTAGAACAATTATACTAATGTTATGATTGTGTTTTTTGTATTTTAGTTAGTGTTTGTGCCAAGCAAGACCTTTGGGAAGACTTGGGTGAAAGTTTATTTGATCTTGCTGAAAAACAGAAACTTTTGCACTCACAAGATTATTTGTCATATTTTACAAAAGAGTGATTTTAAGTTGATTCTTGTTGAATAGGATTAATATACAAATATCTCACGTCCACCAATTTATTTCATAATTTTTGGAGTTACATAAGTATTCGAAATTTTCAGATTGCTACAGACTGTTCTGTTTTTGACAGATTCTGTTTTCTTTGCGTTGTGTGCTTGTTTTGACGATTCTATTGTTTTCTTTGATGAGTTTTTGCCATAGAGAAGTTAGAATACAGTATATATAATGCAAAAACAAAATAAGAATAGGTTTTCTACAATACTTATAGTAGTGGTTTGATTTCTTATACTAACGAATCTCACGAAGGTTTTGTTTGAGTTTTGTGTGACTGAAGTTTTCAAGTTTTGGGTTATCTTATGACAGACGAAGAAATAAGGATAAGCTTGGGGATTCCCGAGGAACCCCAAGATAATATTCAAAGAAGTAGCAAGCAAGTAAGCTTGGAGATGCCCCCGAGTGGCATCCCCGCTTTCTTCTAACAACCATCGGTATTTTACTTGAAACTATATTTTCATTCATCACATGATATGAGTTTTGCTTGGAGCGTCTTGTATGATATGAGTCTTTGCTTGTTTTTCTTTGTGTTTTAAGTGTTGAATCCTTTCTGGACACACCCTTTTGACAAAGCCAAAAATTATGCTATGCTTGCTCCCATGCTTCACTTATATTTTTAGAGCCATTGATTTGCTCTAGTACTTCACTTATATATTTTTGAGCACGGTGTGCTTTGTTAATTTTGAAGAAATGCTCTCATGCTTCACTTAGATTTATTTGGGAGTTAGGAATTTTTTTATAAATTCTCTCTTGCTTCACTTAGATTATTTTGAGAGAAAGAAAAAAATTATGCTCATGATCTTCACTTATATTTGTTTGAGCTTATCAAAAGCAGCATATGAAAATAGTCCCAAAGTGATAGATATCCAAGAAGGATATAATAAAAACTTTCATGAAGATCATTGGATAAAATAAACTTGATTCTTAGTAATGGTTTTGAGATAGGACGATATGATATGTGAGTCATGTTGATGAGTAATTGTGCTTTAGTAAGAATATTGATGTTAAGGTTTGTGATTCCCTATGCAAGCACGAGAGTCAATACTTATGCAATGAAATTTATATCCTACTTATGGTGCATTATTCGGTGTTACTTATGCTTAATGCTTGGGTACAAGATTTTTTGCTTTTTGGATTGGTCGCTTCTCAATCTTTTTGCAAGCCTTCATTTTGCATTAAGTATGATCACTACTTGTGCATCCAAAACCCTTTAAACTAGCTTTGCCATATGAGTCCACTATACCTACCTATATGTGGTATTTCCATGTTGTTCTAAGCAAATTTGCATGTGCCATCTCTAATGTTCAAAATATATTTCTCTTTTGTGTGCTCTACTACTCGTGAGGCGGTAAAGGGCAGCCAATATTTTCCATGCTAGATGTGTTACTCTCCCGATGAGTGTTTATTCACTTGTAATTGCACGAGAGTACGACAAAGGTACTAGGGATGCCCAGTCCCGAAATGAGTAATGAATTTACTTTATGTTGTCAAATAATAAGTTCCTTGGGAAGTGTTGGTATGGAGGGCACCCGTGGATACGGTTAGCCATGGAAAGTGAAAGTTATGGTGGAAAAAGGAATAAACTTTATTTTCTGTTTAGGAACCGCCTATGATGTATCTAGCATGGAAAGTGTTGGGATGCTCCAAGTCGTTTTCGTTGGTGGGAAAAGTATGCCTCTCAAAAATATTTTTTTATCTCTTAGTTTAAGCTTTGAGCTCTTGCACCTCTACAAATCCCTACTTCCCCCCGCGAAGGGCCTTTCTTTTACTTATGCAGTTTTTATTTTGAATTTGAGTCTCCATCTTCTCTTATAAAGCACCAACTAAGGGGCACTATGATCTTATTTGAGCATTGGGTGTAGCTAATATTGGAGTGTGTTTTGTGAATGGATCAATGATTGAGCATGATGGGCTAGGGATAACCTGCTTTAGTGTTGATATTTTGAAAGACATGGTTGCTTGTTGGTATGATTGAGTATTAAAGTCTTCATGTCAAAACTAGACTATTGCTTTGAATCATATAAAAGTCCATATGTCCATGCTATAAAGAAAAGAATATGATGAACATGTTAGGAAACATCACTACAAAAAAAAGACACATCCGTGACATTTTGGGCCAAACGAAAAAAATGTTGTCATACATATGACACTTCTATGACGATAATTGTGACAAAACCCGGTATCATCATAGATGTGGTGGGCTCCTACTCCTATGACAAAAAATCATGCCAGTTTGAAATAGTGGGATCAAACTCAACAAAATAACTATCATGTGAGGCATAATCCAATTGAAAATTAAAATCATGATGACAGTTTCATGGTTAATCTTATTCTTTATAACATACTTGTCATCACAATAATCATCATAGATAGCATCTTTGTTCTCATAATCAATTGGAACCTCTTCCGAAATAGTGGAATCATTACTAACTAAAGTCAACGCTACAAAAAAAGACACATCCGTGACATTTTGGGCTGAACGAAATTTTTTTCTGTCATACATATGACACTTCTATGACGATAATTGTGACAAAACCCGGTATCATCATAGATGTGGTGGGCTCCTACTTCTATGACAAAAATCATGATAGAAAATGGGCTTTTCGTCCTGGGCGGGCCGGAGACGCAGCTGCATGACATTCTTTGGGCCGTCCATGACGGAAAAAACCGTGGTAGAAGCGAGGGGGAGGAAAATTTCAGGGAGTTGCCGGTTATGGTGGGAGGTCGGGGGCGGAGCGATGCGTGTTTCTCTTGTACAGGTACGCGCGTGTGTGCGAGGCATTGGCTCTAACTGAACCCGGGCAAGGCGTTGGGCTCTAACTGAACCCGAGCGATTGCACTACAGGCTACGCGTTACTGAACCCGAGCGATCGACCGATGGCTGTTAACTGAACCCGATGGAGAGATTCCTTCGCTACTGCTGCTAACTGAAGCCGACCGATGGATGAACAGTGAGTGTTACGGGGGGGGTTGGATGAACAATGAGCGGTGGCGTTGCCTCTGGATGAACAGGAACCCGTGGTGTGGAGGGCTGGATGAACAGTAGAAGGTGGAGGGGTGGCCGTGGAGGGGTGGTTGAACAGGACCCCGTGGTGTGGAGGGCTGAATGAACAGTAGACGGTGGAGGGCTGGATGAACAGTAGGCGGTGGAGGGGTGGTTGAACAGTAGCCGGTGGAGTAGCGCGCGGTGGAGGCTGGATGAACAGGAGCCCGTGGAGGCTGGAGGAGGTCAACGGTAGCCCGTGGAGGCTGAAGGAGGTCGATGGTGGAGATGAACAGTATCCCGTGGAGTCCCGTTTTGCGGTACGCCACACCCCTCCCGATGAACAGGACCCCCGTTTCGACCGTAGGAGGTCCGTTTCCTCCGTTTTGTGGTACGCCACACCCCTCCCGATCAACAGGACCCCCGTTTCAACTGTAGGAGGTCCGTTTCCTCCATTTTGCGGTATGCCAGGCCCCTCCCGATCAACAGGACCCCGTTCCGAACGTGGCCGGTCGAACACAAGGCCGTTTCCTCTATTGTGCGGTACGGTAGGCCTTGTTTCCATCGCCTGTTCCGTCCAAGCCGGTTGGCTCCCACGCGTTCCGTTGCCTTCCGATGAACACGACACATTCCGTTGCCTCCCCATGAACACGAAGCATTATGTTGCCTCCCCATGAACACGACGACGATGTTGTTTCTCCATTCCGACCCAGCCATGTAAGTATGTGCGAGTAGGCGTTCGAGACCTTGCCTGTATGTACGTACGTGGCCGTATTTTCTTTCTTGCACCCTCGCTGCCGTACGTACGTGTACATTCTATGTGCGCGCCTCTACATCGACACGTGCGCGCCTCTACTACGACATGTGCGTGCCTCTACATCGACCAGTATGTACGTACACTTTTGCGACCAGAATGACAACGCTACGTACGCTTCGACCAGGTGGGTCCCGACTGTCAGGCACTTCCTTGCCTGCGAAGATGTAGCTGGTGGGTCCCAACAGTCAGGGGGGCGAATCGTTTTGGGTTTTTTTTTGCCCGGACGCACTTCCTTGCGTGCGAAGATGTAGCTGGTGGGTCCCAGCAGTCAGGGGGAAATGTTTTTTTCGCAAAATACTGGTGGCCCGTCCGGTGGGTCCCTACTGGCAGGTGGAGGAATAATTATTTTGCGCGTAATAAGGAGGCACTTCCTTGCGGCCGCCGTGGACCCAGCTGTCAGCCTCTCCACACACAGTACTCTTTCGATGGAAGTCAGTCGTTGACCACATTGACCACGCCGCGTCGAGAGCACCACGGCGGTGGACGACGGCGAGGCCTAGGAAGGGGACGACGCGGAGCCGGGGAAGACGCATCAGTGGATGCCCACGTGAAGAGGAGTACGAGGGTGAGGCCGCCGTCGCTGCAGAATAATAGGGGGTGTGGGTGAGTAGAGGGATGGCATGGCCAGTGGTGGGAGTAGTAGGGGGCGATGAGGCCTCCTCCGCATCGCAGCCGGCCATGGGAGGCAGGAGCACGAGGCACGACCGGTGCTGGTTTGGGCGGCTGGAGCAAGAAGACCAGAGGTTGAAGAAGCACTATGGCCGTTGGATGGACATCGTACGGTCACTGGAGCTAGAATCGTGCATATTATTGACTAAGTAGACAAAGCCCTCCGTCCCCGTCAACTTAGTAGGCCCACAAGTCAGCCTGCCACTATACTGGGTCCCAGCTAACAGGCGGAGTATTCATTTTTTGTGCGTAATAAGGAGGCACTTCCTTGCGTGCGAAGATATAGCTGGTGGGTCCAAGCTGTCAGCGGCGGTAACGTTTTTTTCACAAAATACAGAGGCCCTTTTGGTGGGTCCCTGATGTTAGGTGGAGGAATCATTATTTTGCGCGTAATAAGGAAGCATTTCCTTGCGTGCGGCCATGGACCCAGCTGTCGGCCTCTCCACGTACAGTCCACTTGAGATGCATGTCGGTCGTTGACCATGTTGACTAGGCCGCGCCGAGAGCACCAGGGCGGTGGACGACGGCGAGGCCTAGGAAAGGAACGACATGGAAACAGGGAAGACTCGGCAGTTGTTTCCCATGCGGAGGGGAGTACGACTGTACGAGGGTTTACTGGTTCGTCTGCCGTCGCTGGAGAATAGCAGCAGGTGTGGGTGAGTAGAGGGATGGCTAGGCCATCGATGGGAGTACGGTGGGGTGGTGAGGCCTGCGCGGCAACAGAGCCGGCCGCGGGAAGGAGGGAGCAGGCAGTCCCATCGGCGCTTGTTTGAGCAGCTGGAGCAGGAAGAGCGGAGATTGAAGAAGCACGATGGCCGTTGGATGGACATCCAACAGTCACTACTTGTGCGTCAACCTTTTTTTAGGAAAGCCTCAAATCTGTGGAAAATAGCATACAGCCCATCTGCCATTATTTCTAATAATTTACAGCCCATTTGCTAATTCTTAAGGTTTTTTTTGGAGCCCATATTCTTTTTGTTAGCATTACAGCCCATATTGTGGCCACGGTTAAAAAATTATACGAAATTTTGCATATTTTGGTGCGGTCCGAACTGTTTTTAATCCCGAAATTTCGACTCACATTCAAACTGATTTTAAAAATAAATGTATATCAATATAAAATCCAACAAATTCTCCATGCATAAAAATTAATGTAATTTAAAATCTCGAAATAAAAAAAAGATATTTGAAACTAATTGCCGGTTTGATGTGTTTTAAAAATGTATAGCCCATTTCTCATTACTGATAGGACATTTTCTCGGCCAGCCGAATGAAGCTCTCCTCGTCTTGAAAGATTTGCAGCCCAACAGGCCTGACAAAGCGACTTACTTGGCAAATCACAAAAAAACTGGGCTGTGGCCTTGGACCCAGCTGTCAGCCTCTCCACGTACAGTACACTTCCGATGGAAGTCGGTCGTTGACCATATTGACCACGCCGCGCCGAGAGCACCAAGGCGGTGGACGACGGCGAGGCCTAGGAAGGGGACAACGCGGAGCCGGGGAAGACGCGGCAGTGGATGCCCACGCGAAGAGGAGTACGAGGGTTCACTGGTTCAGCTGCGGCGTGAGGCTGCTGTCGCCGCAGAATAACAGGGGGTGTGGGTGAGTAGAGGGATACCCTGGGCCAACGGTGGGAGTAATAGGGGGCGGTGAGGCCTCCGCGGCATCACAGCCGGCCATGAGAGGCAGGAGCACGCGGCACGACCGGCGCTGTTTTGGGCAGCTGGAGCAAGAAGACCAGAGGTTGAAGAAGCACTATGGCCATTGGATGGACATCGTACGGTCACTGGAGCTAGAATCGTTCATATTTACTAACTTGACAAAGCCCTCCGTTCTCATCAACTTAGTAGGCCCACAAGTCAGCCACCCACTATGGTGGGTCCCAGCTAGCAGGGGGTATTCATTTTTTGGTGCGTAATAAGGATGCATGTCGGTTGTTGACCACGTTGACCAGGCCGCGCCAAGAGCACCAGGGCGGTGGACGACGGCGAGGCCTAGGAAGGGAACGACATGAAGGCAGGGAAGACTCGGCAGTTGTTTCCCACGCGGAAGGGAGTACGACTGTACGAGGGTTTACAAGTTCGTCTACCGTCGCCGGAATAACAGCAGGTGTGGGTGAGTAGAGGGATGGCTAGGCCAGCAATGGGAGTACGATGGGGCGGTGAGGGCTGCACGGCAGCACAGCCGGCCGCGGGGAGGAGGGAGCAGGCAGTCCCGCCGGCGCTTGTTTGAGCGGCTGGAGCAGGAAGAGCAGAGATTGAAGAAGCACGATGGCCGTTGGATGGACATCGTACGGTCACTGGAGCTAGAATCGTTCATATTGACTAAGTTGACAAAGCCCTCCGTCCCCGTCAACTTAGTATGCCCACAAGTCAGCCTCCCACCATGGTGGGTCCCAGCTAGCAGGGGGAGTATTCATTTTCCTGTGCGTAATAAGGAGGAGCTTCTGGTGGGTCCGAGCTGACAGCGGGGGAAACGTTTTTTTCACGAAATACGGTGGTCCGTCCGGTGGGTCCCAGCAGTCAGGGGCAAACGTTTTTTCGCGAAATATGGTGGCCCGTCTGGTGGGTCCCAGCAGTCAGGGGGAACGGTTTTTCCACTAAATACTGATGGCCCGTCCTGTGGGTCCCCACTGTCAGGTGGAGGAATAATTATTTTGCGCGTAATAAGGAGGCACTTCCTTGCGGCTGCCATGGACCCAGCTGTCAGCCTCTCCACATAGAGTACTCTTTCGATGGAAGTCGGTCGTTGACCACATTGACCACGTCGCGCCGAGAGCACCACGGCGGTGGACGACGGCAAGGCCTAGGAAGGGGACGACGCGGAGCCGTGGAAGACGCGGCAGTGGATGCCCACGCGGAGAGGAGCACGAGGGTTCACTGGTTCAGCTGCGGTGTGAGGCTGCCGTCGCTGCAGAATAACAGGGGGAGTGGGTGAGTGGAGGGATGGCCTGGCCAGCGGTGGGAGTAGTATGGGGATGGTGAGGCCTCCACGGTAGCACAGCCGGCCATGGGAGGCAGGAGCATGCGGCATGACCGGTGCTGCTTTGGGCGGCTGGGGCAAGAAGACCAGAGGTTGAAGAAGCACTACGGTCGTTGGATGGACATCGTTGACCACGCCGTGCCGAGAGCACCAAGGCGGTGGACGACGGCGAGGCCTACAAAGGGAATGACACGGAGTCGGGGAAGACACGACAGTGGCTGCCCACGCGGTGGAGAGTACGAGGGTTGACTGGTTCGGCTATCGTCGTTGTAAAATAACAGGAGGTGTGGGTGAGTAGAGGGATAGACAGGCCAGGGATGCGAGTATGATGGGGCCGTGAGGCCTGCCCGGCAGCACTGCCGGCCACGGGAGGCGGGAGTAGGCGGTTCCGACGGCGCTAGTTTGGGCGGCTGGGGCAGGAAGATCAGAGACTGAAGAAGCACGATTGACGTTAGATTGACATCTAACGGTCTGACGCTGGTAGAGTCGATTGTTAACTAAGTTTCTTTTTTGCGAAACCTTGTGTACGCATGAACTTGGTAGGCCCACAAGTCAGCCTCCAAATTTGTGGCAGACAACATAAAGCCCATTTGCTATTTTTTATAATTTGCAGCCCATTTGCTAATTCTTAAGTAATTTATTACAGCCCATTTTCTGCCCAGGACCACGGTCAAAAAGTTCAACCTTATTTTGCATATTTCGGTGGAGTTTGAACTGTTGTAATCCCGTAATGATAAACATTTTTTAAGAACTTATGATTTGCCAAAAAAATCGTTTTGTTTTTGTGAGCAAATAAGACGTGGGACAATTGAGTTGGTTTAAGGGAAAACCAGTGGTAAAAAAATCAGCGCTAGGTGGGAAAAAACAACAAAAATAAGGATGTAAATATGAAAAGGGAATTTCATGTGTTTTCAATATAATGATACGTGTATATGAACTAGTAAAACTATAGGTAGAGATTAGAAAACGGATGTAGGACATGCGTTTCAAGAGGAAAATAGAACTGGGTTGTGTGTTTGATTCAGTAAAAAAACTACCTGCGGATGTTGTAAGACAAAATAGAACTGACGCTGGCGGGCCAAAGGCCAGTAGATACCTGCTGGATCTTTGTGCCCCTTTGTCGTCATGGGCTGGGCCTATTAAAAACAAAACCAACCTTGGGCAGTCTGTAGCCCAGTTGAAACTTGCTCGACATGAAAAAACAATATACGTGCTCAATAAACGAGAGAATTCTGCAAGTACAGACTGATAACTCGGATGCAGCATGGATATTGTTTTTTTATCGTGATAATAAGTGCATGCACTTGTTTCGAAAAAATTGGAGAACTGGGAATTCGAAAGGCGGGTGCTTATGCTACCCATCAAATAAAAATTAGGTGCCTGAAAATCCGTTTCGAAACAAATGATTCAGCTTTATATCCACGCCGACCCTCGGCATGATGGTTGGAAGCAAATGCAAGTTCATACCAAAAGATCGTTAACAACAATACCAACTTGCGGACGACAAGGTAGTACAACTACCAATACCTAACTAACTTATAATATTTTTACTCCTGGCCCTAGTGTTTGTCTGGTAGAAAATCTTGCAGAGGACCAGTTCTCGCTCCTTCTCTTGCTCCAGGTCCCCGAGTGGTACTGGTGCATCACCCAGTTGGTCCTCTGCTGGTCGAAGTTCTTGTTGGTGTGCAGCACCAGAACCTTTTTTGCTACCCGTCTGCCGGCCGTTGACCATCACCGGCAAGGTATTGTCGGTCTTGTGCCACATCGCGTGCATGCCGCACTCTGACTATATCTTGCGACGCGTCCACGTGCCCCTTTTGAACGCCCTGGAATTGCGCTGGAAGAATTGCTTCCTTAGGCCACTCAGTGTGATACCTGCAGTATTGTGGAGTACAGGTTTTAGTGTACGTAGTTGGCAGTTTCATAACATCTTTGGCATGTTGCAGTCACTTGTTTCACTTTTTATTAACTGTCAAATTGTAATTGCTTCACCAGGTCTGCGTCTAAAAAGAAAAATAGAGCTATAAACAAAGGAATATGTTTGTGCAAGTAGACGACCGATTGGTGTCTTACCTAGAAGTTTCTCAGGTTGGGTGTAGCATATGTTGTGCTCGCTGTCGATGGTTGGTATGAACAAATCGATGAGAGACTAAAATCTCGCGCTGTCAGCACTCACTTTGGCCTCAAGGTGCTCGATCAGCTCCTGATCCGTGGTATCGAACTTGACGCCAGCCGGCAGCACCGGCCAATCCTTCTTCGACTTGCATCGGTAATTCTATTATATGGTACTCAATGTATGATCAATCGACTGTTTTAAGTGAATGATGAAAGATTTCGACAGATAAGTGGTACTCCAAATCTGAAGTCCAGAATACCCGAACACACCATCGGGATTCTTGTGTCACCTCACGCGCAGCGTGTTGTCACGTCAATTCAATGTGTGGACATGATGAATAATTTGACCGACGTATACTAGTACTACTACTGTACTACTTACTAGTCGTATTTAGTGTCACAATTTATACATAGGTTTAACTAACAAGTACGCACTTGAAGCCTAACTGATATATATATATATGGCTTCTGCACAGCATCTCCATCATCATTATCAGTACATCCTATGCAGGTGAGTTAGGATGCACTTGATCCCAGGAAGGTATCTATCCTTCAAACCAGAGGAGTGCTTCAAACTAACAACAGTACATAATATCCAAGAAAAGAGGGTCGTGCTACAGCAGTAGAATACATGGCTCAGTCTAGATATTAGCACGAATCAAGTTGTGCATATTTGCTGTTGGCATGAACCACATCGCCGCATGTCGGGTTTGCAAAAGCCATCCATCGCATGGAAGCTTGATGCCTTTCACACACTGAAGATTACCTGGCAACAAGCTGTGTCGACGAATCTCTGGATATGGTGATTCATGAAACCCATGGTATGATGTGTAAACACAGCCCCCCCTCGCGAATGGAAGTTGCATAGCACAATAATCATCACCGATGATATGATCGATGATTGGTTGGATGATCGGATAATTGAGCCCGAGGAACAAGGAGTGGTTGCCGAGGCTGTAAACCCGCCTCTAGTTGAATACGCCTGGCCCAACAGAGCTGGGATCTTTCTCGAACACGAAGCAGCCATAGCCATCAATGTCACGAACGCCCCACGCATTGTACTGCATGTGGTTTGATGTAATGGTTTGGTCAATTTGGTACGTGCGAATGAGCATCAAATGACCGCCGTCAGCTGAACGAGCAATAAACCACCACCCATCGGCTGGTATGATTCCAGGTCCTGGAATCATGAAGGCAGTGCATTTACATATGCTGCAACAATTCAAATTGGAGACCAAAAGGACAAAAATAAACAATCATGTTCAGAGTATGTGTGGAATTAAGATTATTATAATAGTGACACATATCATAGACATAGAATTGCAATGCCGTGGTCATAATCATACCCCAAGTTAAAAAAATAAGCCAATGGCTTTCATATTCTAGCAACATGTCATGGTTCAAACATCATGTAACAATGAGAGGAAAACAGCTATGACAGCGCCTACTCATATTCTACCATAGCACTTACTACTACTGTTCTCATATCAACTCTAAACAATAACATGCATTGTTATAAAAATCTTGTAAACGAGTAACATATAGCAATCATGATGTCATGCTCATAATATGTATTCTAACAATCATTAGATGCCAATTGTTGTCATATCAACTCTAACAATAACATGTGTGGTCATAAAAATCTAGAAAATGAGAGCAACATATAGCAATGATGTGGTTATAGACATGCTATGCATTCTAAATTTGTAAAAAATGAACAGGCAGTCGTATTCATAAGGTAAAGATGAGATGACATAGAACAATTACATGATGATAGATTCCACCAGTATAGGCAGCCAATCTATGCGTCGACCGCGTAAACGATGCCATCGTGCACTATAGCATCAGACAGAAATGTTGCCTCAACAGGATTGATGATGAGCCATAACCATGTATGGCGACCAGATTCTAGATAGACTAATCCCATGTTGAACAAGGCAATGGGCTTGTAATCCATGTAGTCTTCTGATGGTGTGGGCACTTCGCAGATTACAACCTTCTGCAAACAGAGGTCGAGCCAAAAGCTTGACACGTCTCGTGGGTAGTAGGCAGGAGTGTCCGGCGGGCCACGAGGCTCGATGTCGGTGGTATCCAGCGATGGAAGGGTGGTCTCTCGCTGGGTGTAGATATCCATGAGACGCCACGGACTACTGGTGTGGTGGATGAGGACGATCCAGTTGGCCTTCATGCCCGCCTAGTAGTGGACGCGCATGAAGGACAGGTGGACGGGTAGTGGTAGCATGTCGAGGGGCACCACGGCAACCTCTGTAAGATCGTCAAGTCGGTGTCTGGGCCACCTGCGAGGATTGTGCATCAGCAAGTAGGGTGTCTTGAAAAGAGCCGGCCGGTTGCAGACGAGTAGACGGTACAAAGACACCGAGCATGTGGCCAGACGGACGGTGCTGAGTAGGTCTATATGACTACAGATCTGCTCCAAGAGAACATCGGGGAGGGAATTCCAATCACGGCTCTACGTGTCAGTCGGTTCTGCCATTGGGGTTTTCGGTGCCTGCGAGCCAGCGGGGAAGTGGATTCGGGCAGGCGAGTGAAGAAGCTTCTCCTCGTGTGGCCGAGTAGTGAGCGGGGGGATATGGTACGCGCGAGCTACCAAGGAAGATGGCGCGGGCGGGCGAGCAGTGAGCGGGGGTAAATGGTGTGTGGCCGACGATGGGGAAGAGAGGAGGAAGAAGAAGAGAGGAGGAAGAAGAGTGGAAGACGGGGAAGAAAGTGCATTAAATCTCAATTCTACTAGTACTACTACCAGGATATACCGTCCTTCGGAGTGTAAATAGTTACACCGATGACATGTGGGTCTACCACAAGAGGGCCCATATGTCAGTTAACGGAGGACAGAGGTGCCTAGGTGTATTTGCGGAAGCGTGCTCTACTGGCAAACATGATGACAGTACTGGGTAAGGCTGATTTAGTAACAACAACACGCTGGTTCAGCTTATTAGTTACGTGTCCCATCTGCTGCAGTGTGTATTGTCACTTCACTGTGAAGACTAGTTGAATAGTTCTCTCTGACTGAGATGGGGAATAATGGATCGCGAGGACTTCCTTTCTACAGTATCCCTATGCCTCTACGCTCACTTCACTCATTTTGCTCCGTACCTAGTCACTTGTTGAAATCTATAGAAAGACAAATACTCCGTATTTGGGAACAGACGAGGCTTTTACTCTGTATTATTTGGGAACAGAGGGAGTATCACCATATGGAGGGAATAGAGGAAGCTTGAAATATGAACATGTCAATGGCAGGGAGTAAGCATGCATGCATGCAACATGCAACACTCACACGTACACATGGACGCACGCAACACTCACGCACCCATGCGGCACACAGCACACGACGCAACACACACAGCTCACGCTCAAGTGCTCAACCCACTCCCTACGTCCATGAAAGACTGTACATTTAGAGATTTACACATTGACCAGGGCATAATTAACGCCCAAAAGTAGCAGACCTATGTGTGCATGCGACCATTGAGATAAGAAGATTAAATGAAGGCCGTTGCATGTTATAATTAAGGATAGACATGTAGCCTATACCTACAGCACAAGTTGGTGCATTAGTCAATCAATATCGATTTAGATTAAAGGATAAATGCATTGGAAGTGTAGATGTACATTAAGTACCACACTCTTTGTTTTGTAGCCAATGTACACTCTTTGTTGGAAGACCGAGGGAGGACACGTGCATGCACTCACATACACAGCCAGGGCGGTTCACGCGCAAGGGTTGGACTCGTGTCACGCCTGCGTAAAGTTTTGTTTAACTGATTTCTTTGCTCTGCCAACTGACAGGTGGGACCCAGAAACCAGGTGACAATTTAACCAGTCAACAAAGTGCCACGTTGTAAGTGCATCTAGTTCCCCTTAGTGATTTTGGTGTATTGAAGACTTATAGGTTAAGGGACTAATGTGTTTATGAGTGTACACAGGTCTATAAGTCTATGAGGAGTTTGATATTTATAGAGAAAGTCGACCCCTAAAAATGAATATCTTCGACTGAAGATTTTGGTATTCCTGAAGACTTTCATGAAGACTTTGAAAGTGAAGAAATTGGTGTGTCCGTGAAGACTTGATATTCATGCGAGGAATATGAAGCTTGAAGACTTTTGTTTTCATAGTTTTGTTTTTCTTTTTCTTGAGTCATAAGAAACACCGTACTGTTAAAGGGGGTCGAAGAAATACTAAGGAAAAATTTCCATGTGATGCTCAACTCAAAATCCTACACCTACCAATCCCTTCGAGTGAAGCCATTGGAAATCTCATACGGTTCAGTCAATTTCTTCAGTGACAGAGACGAAGTTCTTCTGATCGCTGAGGAATTTGTTCTGACTGAGGAGTTAGGAATTCGCCAGTGCGGATTGCCTACACAGTGAGGAACATGATAAACCCTGAGGAATTTGAGAGTCAAATTTCCGACTGTTGCTCTGCTACGCGCCAGCTGTTCCAAAATATCTTATCCACCTAACGGTCATATCATTGAAGGGCATTTATGTCTTATCATGTCAGGCTGCTCCCTAGGCTATAAATAGCCGCCCCCTACAACCACTAGCTGGTTGGCTGCTCCGAGAGAAACTGACACTTGTCACTTGAGAGCAACCCATCCTCCGAGGACTTTGAGCGAAAATCATCGAGTGAGGAAAATCCAAACCCAAACACCCACAAGCCCAAAGTGATTAAGCATCACTGAAGAGATTGATCCTGCGTGGATCTGACGCTTCTTACCTTTGAAGACTGTGCTTCTTCCAGACGGTTAGGCGTCATGGTCTAGAGCATCCAAGAGGAATTGTGGATCGCCGAGTGACCGAAGTCTATGAAGGTTTGGAAGTCACCTGAAGACTTACCACGAGTGATTGGACGAGGTTTGTGTGACCTTAGTTCAAGGAGAATACGGCGAGGACTTGGTGTCCTGAGCCGCATGCTCAGCGACTGGGTGTCCGGGACTATGTGTCCTTGAGTTTAAATACTCAGCCGCTCCAACCAGACGTACAACTGAGACAGTAGTTGGAACTGGTCTACCAAATCATTGTCTTCACCAACCTTACTGGTTCTATTTCCTCAACTCTTTCATTTCCTCATTACTGTGTTGAGTGATTGTTTATATCTGCGTTTGAAGACTTTGACTGAAGACTTTCTCAATTTCCTCAGTTCAATTTCTTCAGTCTGTTTGTCTTCATCTTGTGTTATCATGTGTTTACTCTTTCTGTACTATGTGTTTGTCTTCATTTCATCATGATGACTATGTGTGTATTCTGTTATGCTTACTTCTGAGTACTTATTCCACTTCAAGTAGTTCTTCGCTAAGGAATTTCCTCACCGACAAATTCCTCAGTGAAGAATTCATAAAAATCGCCTATTCACCCCCCCCCCCTCTAGTCGATATAATGCACTTTCAATTGGTATCAGAGCAAGGTACTCCCTTGTTCTGTGTGATTTTGGTTTAACCACCTGGAGTTCTAGTTATGTCGACCGCAGGTATGATCAAGGTCTCTGCTGGATGTCCTACTTTCGATGGCACGGACTACCCCTACTGGAAGAATAAGATGTGAATGCATCTTGAAGCAATTGACAACGATCTCTGGTACGTTGTGGAAAATGGTGTTCCCTCAGTCACACCTTCCCTGAATGTTGCTGATGTGAAGAGATTCAAGCAACTCGATTCTCAAGCGAAGAATATCATATGTGGTCATCTGAGTAAAGGGCTGTGTGGTAGAGTGAGTGCTTTGGAAACTGCAAAGCTTATCTGGGATAGGCTCTCCAAAGTAAACGAAGGAGTCTCAACTCAACGTGACTCTCATGTTGATGTTCTTCGCAATCTCTTCAACCGCTTCAAAAGACTCGACAATGAAAATGTTCAGCAAACCTCCGATCGCCTCACTGATATCTCAAATGAGCTTCAAGCACTCGGTGCCACTGACATCACCGATCATGAGGTGGTGAAGAAATTGCTGAGATCACTCGATTCTTCATTTGACACTTTGGCACTGATGATTCAAGAGCGTGCTGATTACAAGTCACTAGATCCTGCTGATATCCTTGAGAGGCTAAATACTCATGAGTTCCAGCTTGCTGAAAAGAGAGATCTCTATGGTTCAAGCTATGGCAAACCACGTGCCCTGAAGGCCAAGGCAGTGTCTGAATCTGAATGAGAAGACTCTGGTAGTAGCCTTGGTGATCCTGAAGAATTGAGCCAGGAGCTAGCACTGCTCGTGAAGAAGTTCCAGAAATTCTCAAGACGTGGTTGCTTTGGAAAATCTTCAAGGAGCAGTGATTCCTCATCAAGTGACTATAAGAGAAGGCTATGCCACAAATGCAAGAAGCCTGGTCACTACATTCAAGATTGTCCTCAGTGGGACAAGGAACTAAAGAAGAAGAAATACAAGGATTAGAGTTCTGATGATGCCAAGAAGAACAACAAAACTTCAAAGTCTTCATCATCAAAGTCCTCGAAGTCTTCATCCCACAAGAAGAGCAGCTCCAAGAAGGCTCGGGCATTCATTGGCAAGGAAATGGATTGAGGCTGAATCTGAGGATAATGAGGAAGAGGAGGCATCCGAGGAGTCAAAGTCAGGTGTGGCAAGTCTAGCTCTTGCTACCGCATTTGTTAGCAAGTCTATCTTCAACTCTGAAGAAAATGGCAACACCAACAACGCTGATGAAGGAAATGACGACTACGCTCCCACCTATTGCTCATGGCAAAGGCTGCTACGGTAACTAAATACCCCTCCTCTGAATCAAGTGAGGATGAATCTGATGAAAATCTCAAGCCTAGCTACTCTAAACTTGCTAAGATTGTTGTGAAACAACAAAAGGCTATTGAAAAATGTGAAAACATGCTAGACAAAAGTGATGATATGTTGGGTGATGAAATGGACCGCACTAAAGACTTAACTGTAAATCTTCAGAGACTTCAGTCTAAGTTTGACAACCTTCAAAGTCATCATAAAACTCTCTTAACTGATCACGAGAAGCTTTCTTATGAATTTCTTCAAAGAAAGCAAGATCTTGAGAAGCTAATAGTGAGTTATGAAGATCTTCAGAAGGAGCGCGATTCATTACTTGCTCAACAAATCAGCGCCACTCAGGAAGAATTTGATCCTCCATGCTTAAAGTGCATTGAACATGAATCTGCTAATTCTTCACCTGAATGTTCAAATGCTTCAAATGTTACAAATTCTTCACCTGCCTCTGCTATCACTAATTCCTCATCTGAGGACATTGCTAGTTTCACTGACGATGCAGGACTGAAGGAATTTTATATGATAGGAATGTACAAAAGTCTCAAAGGGCATCAGACTCTTTGTGATGTGCTTAAAAAGCAGATCCTCAACAGAAACCCTAGGAAAGAGGGTATTGCCTTTGAGAGGAAACTCAATGCTGATGGAACATACTGGAAGCCTGAGCAGTACCCCAAAACCTCATGGGTTGCTGCAAAGGGACCTCCAGTTGATCCATCTAACTTATTTGGATTTACATGTGAATCTCCTCATTCTTCTGATGAGTCATTTGACTCCAACTATAAACTGTTCAAAAATCAGAATGGTGAAGTATTTGCTAGATATGTTGGCACTAACTGCAGGAACGGTTCCCCTATGAAGAAAATCTGGGTTCCCAAAAGTTATGTCGAAAGTCTTCAGGTGAATGTCCTCATGACACCACCAGTGAAGAACAGGAACCCCAGATCAAATTCTTCATATGGACCAAATTCTTCATATGGATCCAAGTCCTCATATGGACCAAATTCCTCACATGGATCAAATTCCTCAAAAGGATCAAAGTCCTCATATGATCATCATCGTGCTAACCCTTCTGTTTTGCAGGGTAGAGCTAAAGGCTATGAATATGTGCATTATTCTTCAAATCATTATGTTCATAAGTCCTCGAAGAATTTCTCTGCTTATTCATATGCTTACCCTAACCCCTCTTATGTGAAACAAAATGGTTTGGCATATTTGCCACCTTTCTCATATGGTGCTCGCAGAGTGATGAATTCTTTGCCACCCCTCCAGATGTGGGTGGTGAAGAAAAAGAACTAATCTCTTATGCAGGGTCTGGTCTCCAGTCGTGCTCAAAACGACTGAAGAATTTGCTGGAGACCTGAACAGTGCCTGAAAGGACGTAGGCGAATCATGATGAAATGAACTTTCATTTCACACGTCCTCACACTGCTTATCTGTGCTATTACTTGATGAAATTGAACTGATGATACTGATGTCATATTCTTCACTGATGAAGTATATGAGTTTGTAAGCTGCACTAATTCATCTGCAGGATGATCAACCCAAAGCAAACGAGTGGGTCCTCGATAGTGGATGTACAAATCACATGACTGGTGACAAGAATCTTTTGATGGATGCTCCCTTAACACCGTCACATCTGAAGCATATCATCTTCGCTGACAAAGGCAAAAGTCAGGTATTGGGTCTAGGTAAGGTTGCGATCTCTAAGGATCGACACATGGACAAAGTCATGCTTGTCGAGTCCTTAGGATACAACCTCATGTCTGTCTCAATGCTTTGTGATCTTGATATGGTTGTTGTTTTTGGCAAGTATCATTGTGTTATGATCATGGAAGCTGACAATTCCAAAGTCTTCGAAGGCTTTAGGAGAGGAGACTTGTACATTGTTGATTTCTCTACAGGACCACAACCTGCCGTGTGCTTACTTCCAAAAGCTTCAGAAGGCTGGCTATGGCATCGACGACTTGGTCATGCAGGCATGAGGAATTTGCACACGCTTGCGAAGAAGAAGCATGTCATTGGCATTGAGAATGTCAAATTCCTCAAGGATCACTTGTGTGGTGCCTATGAAGCTGGAAAAATGACCAAGGCCAAGCATCCAGCGAAGACTATCATGACCACCACTCGACCATTTGAATTGCTTCACATGGATCTCTTCGGTCCTAATCATTATTCTGTTGTGACTAATGATGCATCTCTATATGGTTTTGTTATTGTTGATGATTACTCTCGTTACACATGGGTACACATTGTTACTTACAAACATGAAGTGCAGGAAGTCTTCAAATGATTTTCCTCGAGGGCTTCAACCAACTTTGGTGTGAAGATCAAGCACATCAGGAGTGACAATGGAACTGAGTTCAAGAATTCCGGTCTTAATGACTATCTTGATGAACTTGGTATTACTCATGAGTTATCTGCTCCTTATACTCCTCAGCAAAATGGCGTCATGGAGCGCAAGAACAGAACTCTTGTTGAGATGGCTTGCACTATGCTTGATGAATACAAAACACCTCATCGTTTTTGGATTGATGCAATTGATACCGCGTGCCACATCATCAACATAGTATATCTTCACAAATTCTTCAAGAAGACTGCCTATGAACTCCTCACTGACAAGAAACCCAATGTGAGTTATTTCAAAGTCTTCGGTGCTAAATGTTGGATTAGAGATCCTCATCACAATGCTAAATTTGCACCGAAAGCACATGAAGGTTTTATGCTTGGTTACAGAAAGGACTCGCACACCTATAGAGTCTTCAACATCGCTCTTCACAAGATTGTTGAAACTGTAGATGTGCGGTTCAATGAAACTAATGGCTCGCAAAGAGAGCACCTACCTTCTATGATAGATGAACCGGCACCTGAAGATTCTATCAAGTTCAAGGCTACTGAGGATGTCATTCCTACCGAAGAATCTACTGAAGAATTCATTCCAAAACGCGAAGATCGTCGAGCTGATGTACCTGAGGAAAATGCTGAAGAAAATGGTGCTGAAGAAAATGTTGATCAAATTCCTCGACGACAACCAGCTCATCCTCACGTTGCAAAAGAAGTGCAAGTTGAAAAGATCATCGATGACATTGAAGCACCAGGTCCTCTCACACGCTTAAAAGCTTCACATTTATCTAACTTTTGTGGGCACTATGCTTTTGTCTCAATCACAGAGCCCACTAAGGTAGATGAAGCATTTCTGGAGCCTGAGTGGATTCAGGCCATAGAAGAAGAATTACATCAGTTCGAGCTCAACAATGTCTGGGAACTGGTCAAACGTCCAGATCCTCGCAAGCATAATATCATCAGCACAAAGTGGATCTACCGCAACAAGCTAGATGAAAATGGCCTTGTGGTGAGGAATAAGGCACGACTTGTAGCTCAAGGCTACACACAGGTTGAAGGAATTGATTTCGATGAAACTTTTGCACATGTTGCTAGAATTGAGGCTATTCGCATATTACTTGCTTATGCTAACTATCATAATATCACTTTATATCAAATGGATGTGAAAAGTGCATTCCTCAATGGTAAGCTTGAGGAAGAAGTATATGTTGCTCAACCCCCAGGTTTTGAAGATCCAAAGAATCCTGACAAAGTCTTCAGACTCAACAAGGCCCTCTATGGCCTCAAGCAGGCCCCTCGGGCGTGGTATGATACTTTGAAGGAATTCTTCATGAAGAATGGCTTCACACCCGGTTCACTCGACCCTACTCTCTTTACTAATCTTATGATGGCGAACTGTTTGTGTGTCAAATATACGTTGATGATATTATCTTTGGCTGTACTGACTAACGTTATAGTGATGAATTTGCCTATATGATGAGTGAATAATATCAAATGTCTATGATGGGAGAGTTGAAATTCTTCTTAGGTCTTCAAATTCGTCAACAGCACAATGGCATATTCATATCTCAGGAGAAATACCTCAAGGATGTTCTGAGGAAATTCGGCATGCAAGACTGCAAAGGAGTCAAAATTCCTATGCCCACAAATGGCCATCTATGCACTGATGAAAATGGTATTGACTTCGATCACAAGGTATACCGCTCCATGATTGGTTCTTTATTGTACTTATGTGCATCTAGGCCAGATATAATGCTTAGTGTTTGCATGTGTGCCCGATTTCAAGCTACACCGAAGGAATCACACCATAAGGCTGTGAAGCATATTCTTCGATATCTAGCTCACACACCAACACTAGTATTATGGTACCCCAAGGGCTCTACCTTTGATCTCATTGGATATTCTGACTCTGACTATGCTGGTGATCGTGTGGACCGCAAGTCAACATCTGGTACTTGTCATTTCCTCGAACGATCTTTGGTCTGTTGGTCCTCGAAGAAACAGAACTGCGTATCACTATCTACTGCTGAAGCTGAGTATATTGCTACTGGTTCTTGTTGTGCTCAATTGTTGTGGATGAAGCAAACTCTCAAGGACTACGGCATCAACATGAAGAATGTGCCTCTCTACTGTGACAATGAGAGTGCCATCAAGATTGCTCACAACCCAGTTCAGCACTCGAAGACAAAGCACATTCAGATTCGTCATCATTTTTCTTCGTGGTCATGTGTTGAAGGGCGACATTTCTATTGAGCATGTGAAGACTGAAGAACAGCTAGCCGATATCTTCACAAAGCCCGTGAATGAGAAGAAATTTAGCAAGTTGCGGTGTGAGCTAAATATCTTAGAGTCTTCGAATGTTCTTTGAAAAGGACACACATCCTAACACTTATGCAAAATTGATGACTTAGATGTGCAACACATGAAGAAACGTTTTTCTTCAATCAATGAAGAATAACACTCTAAGTGTGAAGAAATTAATTAAGAATTTGATTCTCAGAACCCTACGACAATTGTACGCGGTTTCTGAAATCATCATTCTTATACGGTGGGTCACGCCACCACCAAAGTTGAAAATCTTCAATTTGAGTTTTTCCTCAGTTTTTGAAATTCTTCAGTTTTTCAAATTCTTCAACATTGCAAAATCTTCACTATTTCCGTCGTTTTTCTTCATTGGCTATATATATATATATATATATATATATATATATATATATATATATATGGGTTTATGTCCTCTACAACATTCACTTATGGCTATTTCTTCAAGTTGCATTTTCTGCTAAGTGAATGTGATCGGACCCTTCCCCCTCTATGCTATACTCAACCCAATCTATTCACAAATTCTTCATGTGCGTTCTATTTGAAACTCGTTCAAAATCTTCACTGTGTCCTGTCAGCTGAAGAAATTGCGAACCGAACTTTAAAACTAATCTTATCCAAATTTTTGGTTTTGCCGCTCAAACCGTCCCGTATCCCACGATAGACTTATCTATTCACCCACGATCTAACACGATCTCCACTTTTCAGTACGTGGGTGACACATGTCAAGCGAATGAGAAGGGCCAGGGGCACGTTTGTCCTAAATCTTCGGGCGAATAGTTTTTCACTGCGACTATAAATACACCCTCACCCTTCCTCACTTCCTTTACTCCGCTCGACCGCTCTCTCTCTCGCTCGAGCTTCTCAAACCCTAGCACCGCCGCTACTCCATCCTCGCCGGTGAGGAAGAGCTTCACTGCCTCGACCTCATCGCCGTCGTACTCCCGCCGGCCGCGGAAATCTTCACTCCGCCGCCGCCGTAGCTATCTTCCTCCACCAAGTTAGGGCGTGGAAGATCTGAACTGACGAGCTTCTAATCTACTATTCTCAGTTTGTCGTGTTCTTCAACCAGGGTAATTAAAAGTTACTTTTACTGCCCTCTTTGATTCAAATTTTCTCCACAAAATCTTCAAAGGTGTTTTATTCTTCAAATTCTCACACACAAAACACCTCACAAATTATATGTTCTTGATTCGTTTCCCTAAGCTTCATTTTCTTCAAGTTTCCTCAATTGTGTGGATCGTAGATCTATACAACTCTGGAACCTAAGACAAAGTACGCTTAGTGAAATTCTTCAAGACTCATCTGGTCAAATTCCTCAAACTTGCTCATTTTGAAAACCTTCTGAGAACGCATATGACCTCTTCAAATTCCTCGCAACAATACTCTATTCATAGGTACTCATGTCCGCTGCTGAATCACTAGGTTCTCATCAACTTAACTCATTTGCAGCATTCCTTGAAGAAAAATTGCATACTTCTTCAGAGTGTTCAATTGTTCAAATTCCTCATCCGAAGAATATGGCTGAGGGTAAGAAACCACAAAGGAGGAAAGAAGCCTGAGGTCATGACTGCTTTCGAGATCCCTGATGACATTTATAAGGACTATCGCACACCTGATGAGGCCAAGTTTGGCAAAGAGAACAAAAATCAGTGCAAGGTGCACATTCAGAGGATTGAAAGGAGATGGGCAAGAGAATGGAGGGAGTACAGATATGTTACCCCAAAGTATATGAAGAAATTTGCTCTAAATCCTCCATGCCCAAGAGCTCCATTGGCACCTGGCCAAATAGCTGATCCCACCAGTATCAAGCGTGGTGAGGATTTTCCTGAAGAATGGGCTAGGCGTCAAGCCAAGTTGGCTAGACAAGCCAAAGAAGCAGTGAGGAAATTTAATGAAGACTCTGCTGCTGCTGCAGCCACAAAGGCCTCTGACAAGCCTAGGAAATCTATGGCAAAGAAGCCCGCACACAAGCCAAGTGCTTCATCAACTGTGCCCTCACGGCCAAGTTCCTCAGCAACGCCCTCACGGCCAGTATCTTCAAAGCCCTCACGGCCAATTCCTCAAGCTGCACCAGCTCCTCCAAAGTCCTCAGTTGCTCCGGCAAAGTCCTCAACACCTGTACATCTGGCCACATGCCAAAGGACTACATGCATCTCCATTGCCTCTGGTGTCTCAGCTAGTTCCTCAGCTGCACAAAATTCTTCATCCGGCCCCACTCTGCTGCAGACAAAGGCCACTACTGGACGAGGTCCTCGGCCTAGTCCAAAGAATAAACAAGTTGCTTTCCATGTGCCATCTGACGATGAAGCTGATGATGAAGAACTTGCAGATATCATCAGAGATAGGCACGAAAGGGCCGCTAGAGCCAAAGGCACAAATGTGCCATTGCTTTTGGATCCTAAGGTGATCCTCGACTACATTGATCTCTAGCACAAGGACCCGAACACTCCTATGCCTGATTTTCATCTGACACCTGGCCAAAGTCACGTGCTGACCCACTTCATCAATGAAGAAAAAATGGAAATTTGAGAAGGCCAGGCAAATCAAGAAGGCTCGGTTCAGGAAAGAGAAGTTCCTGAAGAACAATGTTGTCAAAATGACACCTGATGAACTCCTCAAGATCCAGTCTGAGATCAAAACACTCAGCGACAATTTCAATTCCTATTATGCCGATTGGCAAGGAGCCAAAGTCAGGTTTGTTAAACTGACTGAGAAGTTCACCAATGTTGCAGACCCATCGCAACATGAAATTCCTCATGCTGAAGCCTCTGCTCAGCAAACTGAAGAACATGTCAGCACCGCTGATGATTCTCAACCTGCTGAAGAAAATGCTAGTTCCAGAGCTGATGACTCCATCCCAGCTGCTGAAGAAACTGCCAGGGCATCCACTAGTGGTGCGCCTGAAGAAACTGAAGAAGTCAGGGCAACCGCATTAGTAGCACCTGAGGAAATTCAACTAGATTCCTCAGCTCCTCCTGCGCCTACACCAACTCTTACCCTTCCATCTGCATCAGATGTGAGGAAGACCAAGGCTGCAGAGAAAGCTGCAGTGAAGAAAAGAAAAGCATCATCCGCTTTAGATTCTTCAGCTTCGAAGAAAATGAAGACTATGACCAGCTCTTTTGAGAACCCTATTGATGATGTTCCGATTTCCACCATGACTTCAAAGGACCTTGTTCCTTATGGTGTAGAATATGTGATCCCCAGCGGATCTGATGAAGAAAATCATTCTGCTGCTTCGTCAGAGCAGATTGATGAAGAAATTGAAGTGGATGCGATCCCTCCAACTCCTGCTGCTTCCTCGCCCATGCCTCAGTTCACAGCTGAAGAGGCTGGCGTTGAAGAACTTGAAGAAGAAGACGTGGACATTGGATGCACCATGCCTGTGATGAATGATGACTTTTGGGAAAGTCAGCATCCCAATTCTCCACACTTCACCCCACTACAGCAAATACCTCAGTCCCCTGCACCAACTGTTCAAATGGGATCTGAAGAAACTCAGTCTGTGCATGAAGAAATTCCAGCCACTAGCGCCGAAGAAACTGCTGCTGCTGATACCCTGAACATGCAGACTGCAACTGAAGAGGAACCAGAAATTCCTCAGCCTGAAGAACCTGAGATTGTGATTCCGGTGGTTGTGCTGCAACTCACTGACACTCCTGTGCCCAAGCCAAAGGATCCTTTCTCAAAGAAGCAAAAGTTCAAGGCTGCTGATTTCTTCAACGAGCATGTGTTCTTCACTGATTATAATCCCTATGACTCTGCTCGCATAAGGAAGAGGCGTTTTTGGACTGCTAGTCAAGCAAACTTTTATTCCTCTGTGCTATTCGACAAAGACAAAGTCTTCGAGCATGCACACATTCCTCACGTGGACATGGAATCTCTGCATGCTTCGAGCCTGTCCTCAGTGTTCTTCACGATGCTGGATTACTGAATTTCAGCACTGACATCTGTGATTGGAATGAAGAACTCATTCTTCAATTCTATGCAACGCTGCACATCACAGGAAATTCTGAAGATGTGAACACTTGGGTGCTGGACTGGATGTCTGAAAATACTCACTACAAGGCACCAGGAACTGAATTGCTTCGTGTTCTTCCACTCGGTCATCCCCTTGATGGTGCTCGTTGCATCTACAACGAACCTGAGCTTACAAATCATTACATGCAAGTGCTGATGAAGCCTTTGAAGCCAGGGCAGGCCCCACGAACCAAATTCCTCCTCAAGGAATTACTGTATGTGCCACGGACTGTCTATCGCATTCTGACGAAGACAATGAGTCCTATCAAAGGCCACGACTCAAATGATGAAGACGTCGTTGGCATCATGAAGAATATGCTTTTCAACATCATTCATGGCATTCCCATTAACTTCCATGATTTCTTCATGAGGACTCTGGCCAATATTGCTATGTCACCGTTTGAGCTGAAGCCTTATGCACCATGGATTATGAAATTCATCAGGACAAGGTCTTCACTCAATTACAAGGCTGATACTCTAAACCATGGCAGTTTCTTGCCTCCAATTGAAGTCCTCAAAAGGACATATTCTTCAGCTGATGACAAAGGCAAGACAACTGCTGTGATAGATGAAGGCATTCATCCATTGGATGGTCAATTTCGCAAGGCTGCATCTTACTCCACCAATGATGACTCTGCCACACATGATTCTACCGCCAACACCTCTGCCAAGCAAATTCCTCAAGCCACAGCACCCAGGGTGATGACTGATCGTGAGTTACTCCTCAGTCTTCATCAGAAAGTTGATCGCAATCATAAATGGGTCAAGCGTCAGTTTGGTTCAATTCTTCACAACATGACCTCAACCCACAATGCAGTGAGGAAGAACCAATACTACCTCCATGAAACCTCCAACCGTACCTCGGCTGTTCTATCTCATATCTACAGCGCAGATGATCTGAAGAGCATGGGTCTCAAGAAAGAATTTGACTGGTCTGCACCTCCACCGAAGAAATTCAAGAAGGTCAAGGTTCCTTCCTTGGAAGCCAGCTCATTGATGAAAATGAAGACTTGGACGACACTGCGGCAGGCCCTACTTCGACAACCAACCCCGACAACGCTGGCGCTCCTCCATCAACTTGATAATCTTCAGGGGTGTTAGTCCTTAGTTTCAATCCTTTTGGTCATTCGATGACAAAGGGGGAGAAATCTGAGTTAGTCTTTAAGCGGGTCTATTATATGGGCGTTTTTTTGGTTAAGTTACAACTCTCGCTCTTCTGAAACTTTTATTGGATCGAGTTGTATTCTTAAAACCGATGGTGCTCTGATACTTTTTATGCACTGTGCTCTGATGCTTTTGATGCGTGATTCTACATGCTTGTTCCTCATTAATATTATTGCTCGCATGCTAAATCTCTTCAGGCACCATATTTCATCATGCATTTCAAATTCTTCATAATATATGTCAAATGCATGTATGAATTACAAGATATAGGGGGAGATCTCCATGATTCAACTCTTCAAGTATGCATTGCTTCAAAAGCAAATTCCTCACTATGCACATCTTCAGGGGGAGTTCTTCTATATCTTGCAATCAAATTCCTCAATATCAGTACTTACACTTCATATGTTTATCCCCGTTGAAAACTTAACCTATATTGTCATCAATCACCAAAAAGGGGGAGATTGTAAGTGCATCTAGTGCCCCTTAGTGATTTTGGTGTATTGAAGACTTATAGGTTAAGGGACTAATGTGTTTATGAATGTACACAGGTCTATAAGTATATGAGGAGTTTGATATTTATAGAGAAAGTCGACCCCTAAAAATGAATATCTTTGACTGAAGATTTTGGTATTCCTGAAGACTTTCATGAAGACTTTGAAAGTGAAGAAATTGGTGTGTCCGTGAAGACTTGATATTCATGCGAGGAATATGAAGCTTGAAGACTTTCATTTTCATAGTTTTGTTTTTCTTTTTCATGAGTGATAGGAAACACCGTGCTGTTAAAGGGGGTCGAGAAAATACTAAGGAAAAATTTCCATGTGATGCTCAACTCGAAATCCTACACCTACCAATCCCTTCGAGTGAAGCCATTGGAAATCTCATACGGTTCAGTCAATTTCTTCAGTGACAGAGACGAAGTTCTTCTGGTCGCTGAGGAATTTGTTCTGACTGAGGAGTTAGGAATTCGCCAGTGCGGATTGCCTACACAGTGAGGAACACGATAGCCCTGAGGAATTTGAGAGTCAAATTTCCGACCGTTGTTGTGCTACGCGCCAGCTGTTCCAAAATATGTTATCCACCTAACGGTCATATCATTGAAGGGCATTTATGTCTTATCATGTCGGGCTGCTCCCTAGGCTATAAATAGCCGCCCCCTACAACCACTAGCTGGTTGGCTGCTCCGAGAGAAACTGACACTTGTCATTTGAGAGCAGCCCATCCTCCGAGGACTTTGAGCGAAAATCATCGACTGAGGAAAATCCAAACCCAAACACCCACAAACCCAAAGTGATTGAGCATCACTGAAGAGATTGATCCTATGTGGATCCGACGCTTGTTACCTTTGAAGACTGTGCTTCTTCCAGATGGTTAGGCGTCATGGTCTAGAGCATCCAAGAGGAATTGTGGATCGCCGAGTGACCGAAGTTTGTGAAGGTTTGGAAGTCACGTGAAGACTTACCACGAGTGATTGGACAAGGTCTATGTGACCTTAGTTCAAGGAGAATACGGTGAGGACTTGGTGTCCTGAGCTGCGTGCTCAGCGACTGGGTGTTTGGGACTGTGTGTCCTTGAGTTTAAATACTCAGCCGCTCCAACTAGACGTACAACTGAGACAGCAGTTGGAACTGGTCTACCAAATCATTGTCTTCACCAACCTTACTGGTTCTATTTCCTCAACTCTTTCATTTCCTCATTACTGTGTTGAGTGATTGTTCATATTTGTGTTTGAAGACTTTGACTGAAGACTTTATCAATTTCCTCAGTTCAATTTCTTCAGTCTGTTTGTCTTCATCTTGTGTTATCATGTGTTTACGCTTTCTGTACTCTGTGTTTGTCTTCATTTCATCATGATGACTATGTGTGTATTCTGTTATGCTTACTTCTGAGTACTTATTCCGCTGCAAGTAGTTCTTTGCTAAGGAATTTCCTCACCGGCAAATTCCTCAGTGAAGAATTCATAAAAATCGCCTATTCACCCCCCCCTCTAGTCGATATAACGCACTTTCACACGTCGACTATGTGGCCAGTCAGTAGGGTGCAATACGGTGCTCTACAATGAGCTAGTGATCGTATAATCGCCGCAAAACTATATATAGTGACCGTAAAGAGTGTATTGTTACATACGTTGACCGCCAGTATATTTTTCTCATTTCAAATTAAGTCATATTAATCGGAAAGGACGCAGTATGGACTTCTATTAGTACTAGTACTCCTTTGATGTGTCCCGTCAACTCGCCGAACGAGGAGAAGCTTGCTTACTACGCCTCTCCCTCGCCCACGCGCGTGGTGGTTCACAGGACGAGGAGAGGGTTTTGACTACAGAGCCCTCTCCCTCTCCCTCCCTCTCCCTCTCCCTCGCCCTCGCCCTCGCCCTCGCGGTGGACGTGCAGCAGTTCAATCGGTGTCAGATTGCCAGAAGCATATTGTACTGTAGTATCATCATTGTTGGACCTTCTGAAGAGGCGAAGAGCCAAGTGCAAGGTTCACACGAGTATGAACTGTTGAACCTCCCGAAGAGGCAAAGAGCCAAGTGCAAGGTTTTATAGGAGTTGTCGTCCTAGTAGGAGTGTACTACAACTATAGCGAACGATGCTACTGTATGATGCCGCCACGTCACGTATATCATAAGTTGTGCCACCTTTTTTCTCAAAGAGCGTGTTGGAGCCTGTGCAACAACCACACAAGTTGCACGTACACATAACACATTTACTAGTAATAAACTCTAAAGGACAAATGCCAGTATGCCACACAAGTTCATCTCCAATTCATGTGATAAATTTGTGCACGACTAGTCTACATATATTCACAGCGCTACCGTTCACAATTACCGTACTCCACTTACACGTTATAGATGGGCTACATGCATATCCTCCTCCAGGTTCCAGTCCCAGGTGTTCTTCATGGATGGCACGGTCCATAGCGGTGGGCAACAAGAATCATTGTCACAGCTTTCTAGTCCGGTTCCACACGATGGAGACTCATCCAAGCTGAAGCGGCTTAAATCATGGATAGCGTGTCCCAGCATGTCATTCATCAGGCGGTGCGCAATGAAGACACAACCATGCTTCATGAACGGTAGGCCTTCCGTGTCATGCACGGAAGGTGGCATCCGCTTCACAATGGGGTAGCTGTCCCCGATGAAAAGTGAGTACTCTCCAAGAGTGTTCCTCGGCACCCACGTAGCATCACGGGGGTGGAACTCAGCGCCGTTCATCTGGTACACACGACATCCCAGATCTAGACACATGGTGACGTACATAGTCAAGGTCCATGCATAATAATGTTGTGCTCAAATATGGCGGTCAGTAATACTGTGCAGCAAATAGTACTACTCCGGTATAGAGGAAGTAAAATAACCGGCTTTTTATATATAGCCACTCTTGGCTACATGGATGAGATAGTAAGACATGGAAAAACAAAAATGGTGGCAGCTAGTGGGTTCAAGTCTTCAAGGGCCTAGCTAGCTATACGCGTCCTCCAAGGTAAAAAGTACTCCTGCTAGTACTACTAAGTATACTACTAGTACAACAATGAAAGAGAAGGCGAGAGGGTTAAAAAATGGAATACCTGGGTAGATGGTGACGGTCCGATCGTGGTAGATTGTGTGACCATGTTGCACATCAGTGGTACCATGGGTAACGACTGCTAAGATAGTTGATCCCAATATGCCAAAGTCAGCTACAAGGTTCCAGGTTAGACCGAATCGTGGTTGCAAATGCACATCCAGGATCGGCGATCTTATTTTGATCGGGGGATGACTTGTCCCTACAAAATAATGGAGTACCTTTAGGGATGCAAATGATGGTTTGTGCATTCCGTTTGTAATCTCTCGTACCGTAGGATGGCAACCAGATGAAACAAGTCCCCTGGCTTGTCACCACGAAGATGCGGCCTAGATGGCGCACGGCGTCTTTGAACGTGTAGGGGTACAAATCTGCCGTCGCCAACATGCGCCAGCCTCTGTCGTTACTGTGTCTTGCATTGATGGCAATCCTTATGTCGAACACCGCGATGAGATAGTAATCGTCGTAGCCGCGTCGCTTTGTTGGCGGGTCCACAATTGCTATCTTCTTCAATCTCATGTAGGCATCATCATACGTATTCAAGACCAGCCAGTCCGGAAGGCCGATCCAGATGGTGGAGAAGGGGTCTACCAGAACGGCCGCACTGCTGTGGATGTTGTGCAAAATGATGGTGGTATCCGACCGAAGGTATTGTAACACCCCGGTGTAATGATGCTACAGTAACCCCTGGGGTTAAGTTAATCTTTTTGCTAAACATGTGCCTGATCATTATTGTCTCATGTTCTTTCACATTCCAGTTGAATTCAAATTCAAATTTTGTCTGAAATTCAAAATGCTCAGACATGAAAACAAAAATGTTCATCATGTGCAGAATAATCCACAGCTAATATTGGTGGTGAACCAACATTTTTGCAAAAAGGTTTGAGTGGCCTAAGCTACTTCAAACAGTGGCCTAAGCAATAAATTAAATGCCCTTTTTGATTTATAAAATTGGCAACTATTCCAAAAGCCACCCAACCTTTTTGAGGCAGTGCACTTTAATTCTTTGAGTTTGTTTTGGCCAGTGGCATAATTTCGCAAAGTCAATTGTGGCAAAAGAAAAATGCAAAAGCTGCTGGAAAAGAAAAAAAAACAAAAAAAGGAAAAGGAAAGAAGAAGGGGTGGGAGAGCCCCTGGCCTCCCCTTGGGCTTCGGCCCATCCCAGCAGGCCGGCCCACCTCACCAGCCTGGCCGGCCCAGCTCCCCGAAGCGCGCCCCTTCCTGTTCCCCTGGTGCGCGCCGCTACAGGGGCGCCGTCCCCGCCGAACCACCTCGCCGGCGACGACCCCCGCGAGAGGATAAGGCCTCCACGCCCCCGGACGCGACGAGTCCTCCCCCCTCACCTACCGCCACTCCCGCCTCTCCGTTCTCCTCCCTCTCCCTCTCGGCCTTCTCTCCTCCAGATCCGCGGCCCAAGCACAGTCGCCGCCGCCCTCCGTCGTTGTCGCGGCCACCGGCGGCCCCGCGCCCACTGACCTTGACGGTGAGCTCTGCCGTCGTCCTCTCCATCGACCGGTGGCCTCAGCTGGAGTTGGGGAGCACCGAAGCGCCGGATTCCTTTCGTCCACGTCTCCGGTCGTCGCCGCCCTTCTTCGTCTCCGGCGCCATCTCTGCTGCTACTAAGCCTTCGAGGGCCACTGTGCGTGCCGCAAGGTGAGCCCCTTTCCCCCCCCCCTCTCTTTTGCTCCCGTACGCGCCCAAAATGGCTGGACCCACCATGGCCGAGCCGAGCTCCGCCGACGAGCTCGTTGCCGTTGTGGTGACCATCCACACGCTCGCCCGAGCTCACAGTTGTGCTCCTGGGGTTCCTAGGAGCCCAACACGCACGCGCACGCTCCCTCCCGTGCCTCCTAGCGTCGTTTCCGTCGAGGTCCCGTACGCGCGGCCGCCGTATCTCGTCGCCGACCCGTCTCCGGTGACCGTTTGGTCACGGGCTCGTGCCCATTGGACTCGCCGCACCACGAAGATCCTCCCCAGCCTCCTCTTTTGCTCAATAGCGCGCTGCCTCGCCGTTTCTTCCTTCGGCCAAAGCCGCTCCGCCGCTGGCCTCGACGCCGGCGCCGATTCCGGCCAACTCCGGCGACGCCACCGTCCCTAGTCGACGCGCCTTCGTGCGCTCGTTCGAACGCCCCTAACCGCGACCTCCCCCGTGCCCTATAGCAGAATCCCGATTCCCCCCTGTACGCGCCGTCGTGTTTTTAGTCGCCGGCGGCGAAGCTCCGGCACCGCTGACGTGGCACCACCTGGGGCCACCCCCCCGGGTCGCTGACCAGTGGCCCCAGGTGCCCCGGTTGGCCAGTTGACCAAGTCAGCTACGCTGATGTGGCAGTTACTTCCACTGACATGTTGGCCCCCACGCTAATTAAACTAAATTAATTAGTTAATCTAATTAGGCATTGACATGTGGGGCCCAACCTCTAATTAACTCTGTTTAGCTAAATTAAACTGCTGTTAGACCCACTGTCTATGACAGGTGGGACCCAGCTGCCAGGTTTGACCTGACCAGCTGCGGTTGACCTGCTGACCTCTTGCTGACATCATGCTGACGCAATAATTCCATTTATGTTAATTTAAATAATTTCTAGAAATGCTAAAATCTTTAGAAATTCATAGAAATTAAACCGTAGCTCAGATGAAAATGTTTTCTATATGAAAGTTGCTCAGAAAAATCCAACGAATCCGAATACGCGGTCCGTTCATCTGTCACATGCCCCTAGCATGCTGAACATGGAACTTTCCCCCTTCGGTCATCTGTCTGACACAGGTCCGGAACCGGGAACACCTTCCCGGTTGATTTCGCCCTTCACCTATAACGTCTAGGACCGCGTTAGAACACGCTTAGTGCTACGTATCGTCATGTCATGCTTAGTGTTACCTCTGTTTGCTATGTATTTACTGTTTCTTCCCCTCTTCTCTCCGGTAGACCCCGAGGCCGCTGATGCCCCGGTGATCGACTACGTCGTCGACAACGACCCCTCCTTGCCAGATCAACCAGGCAAGCCCCCCCCCTTTGATCATCCCGATATCGCCCATTCCATTCTCTCATGCTTGCATTAGATTTTGCTATTGTTATTGTTTGCTCCTATTCTGATGCATAGCCTCCTTTTGTAACCTGCTTATTGTTACCTTACCGGCTTATCCTAAACTGCTTAGTATAGGTTGGTTAGTGATCCATCAGTGACTCCCGCCTTGTCCCGACTGCCCCGCTGGCTAATCAGAAGACCCGATCAACGGGATCGAAGACCAGGCCCCGACACCGCACATCACTTTCCCCTTAGTTGCTCGACACTACTGGGTTACTATCGAGTGCCGAGGGTGAGACCTCTACAACACTTCTGATGTTAACCCTGTAGTGTAGCTATTCGGTCGTGGTCATCGAGGGTGATTTCCTCTTTAACCACTTCCGATACGACTCTGTCGTGCAACCCCTCAAGTGTGAACCGAGGGTGATTCCTCTACGTTCACCTTGATGATTACATTGAGTGGAACCCACCGAGGGTGATTCCTTGGGTTTTCCTCTTGATGTTTGGACACACGGATACTTGGACTTTACAACTGTTACTTGGAAAGTGATGTGGAGACGGGTTGACCTGGAAGGTGCCCGTGAGATAATTACGAGGCGTGGCCGGGCATTCTTAGCCCTTGCCGCAAGTCCTCGAGACGGGGCAACGGGGTCACATCTTTCGTGAGTCTCTGCTTGTTACCGCGCGTTCCTAATCCACTACGATTTGGATATTTGATCCGAGGGGCCTCTGGCCAGATAGCACTAACCATCACGTGGGCATAGTATGGGTGTTCTGCGTCGTGTACATCAGCCGAAGCTTAATAGACGTCAGCGACGGAGCGGCGCGCGCCGGGTTGGACTGGTAAGCTCCTGCCTTTTTAGGGAGGTAGCTAGGTCTGCTCACCGGCCGCCCACGCAACGTGCAGGAGTTCCCGGGGAGATGACCCATGACCCCTGGGGGCATAGGTTTAGTCCGGCGTGCTGGCCTCTCTATTAAGCCTAGGTCGGGTTGCGGCGTATTGTTTGGCCGAGGCCGGGCATGACCCTGGAAAGTGTGTCCGGCCGGAGTTAAGCGAGCGTGGTGGGTAAGTTGGTGCACCCCTGCAGGGAAGAACTAATCTATGCATAGCCTGTCCTACGGTAACGGACACTTGGAGTTGTATCCCGATCGATACAACTAGAACTGGATACTTGTGATGAGAACTGGATGGTGATGAGGATTTGATTGTGATGATAACTGGATAGTATGGCTCTGGGATTTCTTTCTCGCAGGGAGTCGAGAAAGGATCTCCGGCCGAGGTTGATAACACCACTGCTACTTACTTTATGCTACTCTACTCCCTCCTGTTGCTGCAAGATGGTGGGTTCGAGAAGATGCTAGTCTTCGATAGGACTAGGCCTTCTCTCTATTCT
>NC_041391.1:295645742-295648122 GCF_002162155.2 Triticum dicoccoides | reverse complement strand
CCCCCCCTTCGGATAATTCCTCGCACTCACCGAGGATCCGTTCATCCTCAGTTGTTCGTGTGATTCACAAAATTCTTCGAAATACTATGTGATCTTCCGAAAATCCTCTGCAGCCTATTGCTCTTGATTCTCCTTGCCTGCTTGCACTACGATTAGTTCCGTATGTCGAGCAATATCCTTTAAAATTCTTTGTGGTTGTACTTCTGTTCCTATGGATTCAACGTGTGAGCGAATACTGGCAATCACCAATTAATCCTTGGAAATTTTCTTTCCGTCTCCGACATTGCTCCAGTTATGAGCTGGTTCTTGCCCAATCAAGTTTTGATCAGGTGCACCTCTAAGTCTATTCAACTTACTCATCTTTTGATCAGAGCCTCTGCTTCTGATCCTTCGTCTTGAAATCATAATTCCTTTGTACCCAAGCATCGAATCATTCAGACGTTTCTATAAGCCAATGCCTTTGCATCCCCTTCTTCATCTGATTGATTACCGATAATCACATCAACTCTGTCGAGAATCGCCAGATCCATTGCTGGGTTGTTATCCGACTGTGTCCTTCACATCCAAATTCTTGTGAGTTTTTCCCTGATACATAACACCTTCGGTAAATTGTATCATCTGCTTTGACTCCGATACTCTTCTTTTGAACTCGTATCTTTGCTTGGTTGATGGTTCTATAGATTCGTAAAAATGCCCCGATGGGTTGAACTTATGCCTTCCATAATCCGTGTGAACCCGAGAGTTCTCACGAGTCTTACTCTACTGGTACTTCGGCAGATAAATCCTCTGCACTACAATTTCTTCAAAAAAACAAGGAGTGAATGTAAGGTTATGCATTGAAGAAGTGGGAGTCGACCTTGAACTTTGTGTTCATGCCCATGGACCCGATGTGAAACTTATCATGGAAGCTTCTTGTGATAATAATAATCCCCTTGTTATAAGTTCATATGGTATCTATGTTTGGTCCTTTGCAACCGTGGTTCTGAACATGGTTGTTCCCCTTTGATTCCATTTCTCGGACAAGTTAAAGCACTTGTCTTCTACAGACCAATGCATCTCCGCAACCTCTATTTTGATTTTCCTTCGAGTATTACCCTTCGGTACCTCGAGAATAACAAAGAACCGTGTTGCTTCCTACGAGTCTTCATTTGGTATTGCTTCTCATCGATTTCATATTTCCCCGGGTTTTGAGTTGTTAGTCACTCGAGAACGCCGATAAGTGAATCGATTCCA
Source organism: Triticum dicoccoides (assembly GCF_002162155.2). Taxonomy (NCBI): domain Eukaryota; kingdom Viridiplantae; phylum Streptophyta; class Magnoliopsida; order Poales; family Poaceae; genus Triticum; species Triticum dicoccoides. The sequence continues at coordinate 295,646,889 of NC_041391.1, read as the reverse complement.
CACTCCGATTCTATAACTCTTAAGTAATTTTTGTTGCTTACGAGTTTAATAATACTTCAAGTCATTCCTAGCCTGATCAGCTGTATTATTACCGTGCTAAATTTCAACTGTGCTACCAGGTCCTTTCCGGAGCACAATCTTCGACGACGAGCTAAGCTTATGTCGATCTTCCTCATTATACCATTTTGCCATGAACAACAAGCTTGCTATCGAGTTTGTGTCGTACTCGTGGTTTCAATAACCTTTCGCTTCATCCTTCCTATTGCTTGATGGCATCGCTCCTCGATGGCATCTTCATAGAGCCTCTCGACAAATGTGTCGTGATCAGCATCAACATTTTGACTTTCATTGAAATGACAATTGAATTCATGGTGAGGAATACCATCCTTGACCTTCGATGATTTGAGTTATCATCGACAACCCCTTTGTCTTCTTTCCAACACATGTTTGGTCATGTCTTGGTTATACCTTGGACTCCTTGCTATTCCTGCAATTTTTCTTGAGTATTTCTTGTGATCTTCAACTCCAACCCCTACTTGGAACACCTTGTTAATGCTACCTCGAAATATGACAGAGGTATTCCGAATATCAACAAGAACATTGGAAGCACATTCTCGAATGTTTCTTGATCTATTATCCAAACACCGTTGTCTGGGTAATATCATGATTCTTCCCTCTCCCCATTATCTAAATGCATTTGAACTTGCTGTCCTATCAGGTATATCCTGCTCCGCTTCCCCTTGGGAAGGATATACTCCCAATTCTTGTGTATAAGCACCTTTTCCTTTCCATTGGTCTGGTTAAACTAATAACCACATTTTCCTTTCCATTGGTTTGCTCAACCTTTCTTGTGAACTATATATGTTATAAGCAGAAATAATTCCCTGCTTATGGAAACACCTCGGTTTACAACTCTGTCAGTGTGACCCTGTTACTATTGCTGACGACATCCTGGTAACCCCCGATGGACGAGAACTTCGCCTACTGGTCCGCCTCGTTCAACGAGCAGGAAAATAGTTCTCTCTGTCCCTCGCCCTTGGTACCAACGTGTTGACAACATAACTGACAGTCTATCATCTGACATGCCTTGCTATCGACCCCCTTTCTACCTTTAACCCGCATGGTGGGCTCATAACCCACAGTTCCA
>NC_041391.1:295601632-295644354 GCF_002162155.2 Triticum dicoccoides | reverse complement strand
TGGCTGGACCCGCCATGGCCGAGCCGAGCTCCGCCGACGAGCTCGTTGCCGTTGTGGTGACCGTCCACACGCTCGCCCGAGCTCACAGTTGTGCTCCTGGGGTTCCCAGGAGCCCAACGCGCACGCGCACGCTCCCTCCCGTGCATCCTAGCGTAGTTTCCGTCGAGGTCCCGTAAGCGCGGCCGCCGTATCTCGTCGCCGACCTGTCTCCGGTGACCGTTTGGTCACGGGCTCGTGCCCATTGGACTCGCCGCACCACGAAGATCCTCCCCAGCCTCCTCTTTTGCTCAATAGCGCACTGCCTCGCCGTTTCTTCCTTCGGCCAAAGCCGCTCCGCAGCTGGCCTCGACGCCGGCGCCGATTCCGGCCAACTCCGGCGACGCCACCGTCCCTAGTCGACGCGCCTTCGTGCGCTCGTTCGAACGCCCCTAACCGCGACCTCCCCCGTGCCCTATAGCAGAATCCCGATTCCCCCCTGTACGCGCCGCCGTGTTTTTAGTCGCCGGCGGCGAAGCTCCGGCACCGCTGACGTGGCACCACCTGGGGCCACCCCCCCGGGTCGCTGACCAGTGGCCCCAGGTGCCCCGGTTGGCCAGTTGACCAAGTCAGCTACGCTGATGTGGCAGTTACTTCCACTGACATGTTGGCCCCCACGCTAATTAAACTAAATTAATTAGTTAATCTAATTAGGCATTGACATGTGGGGCCCAACCTCTAATTAACTCTGTTTAGCTAAATTAAACTGCTGTTAGACCCACTGTCTATGACAGGTGGGACCCAGCTGCCAGGTTTGACCTGACCAGCTGCGGTTGACCTGCTGACCTCTTGCTGACATCATGCTGACGCAATAATTCCATTTATGTTAATTTAAATAATTTCTGGAAATGCTAAAATCTTTAGAAATTCATAGAAATTAAACCGTAGCTCAGATGAAAATGTTTTCTATATGAAAGTTGCTCAGAAAAATCCAACGAATCCGAATACGCGGTCCGTTCATCTGTCACATGCCCCTAGCATGCTGAACATGGAACTTTACCCCTTCGGTCATCTGTCTGACACAGGTCCGGAACCGGGAACACCTTCCCGGTTGATTTCCCCCTTCACCTATAACGTCTAGGACCGCGTTAGAACACGCTTAGTGCTACGTATCGTCATGTCATGCTTAGTGTTACCTCTGTTTGCTATGTATTTACTGTTTCTTCCCCTCTTCTCTCCGGTAGACCCCGAGGCCGCTGATGCCCCGGTGATCGACTACGTCGTCGACAACGACCCCTCCTTGCCAGATCAACCAGGCAAGCCCCCCCCCCTTTGATCATCCCGATATCGCCCATTCCATTCTCTCATGCTTGCATTAGATTTTGCTATTGTTATTGTTTGCTCCTATTCTGATGCATAGCCTCCTTTTGTAACCTGCTTATTGTTACCTTACCGGCTTATCCTAAACTACTTAGTATAGGTTGGTTAGTGATCCATCAGTGACTCCCGCCTTGTCCCGACTGCCCCGCTGGATAATCAGAAGACCCGATCAACGGGATCGAAGACCAGGCCCCGACACCGCACATCACTTTCCCCTTAGTTGCTCGACACTACTGGGTTACTATCGAGTGCCGAGGGTGAGACCTCTACAACACTTCTGATGTTAACCCTGTAGTGTAGCTATTCGGTCGTGGTCATCGAGGGTGATTTCCTCTTTAACCACTTCCGATACGACTCTGTCGTGCAACCCCTCAAGTGTGAACCGAGGGTGATTCCTCTACGTTCACCTTGATGATTACATTGAGTGGAACCCACCGAGGGTGATTCCTTGGGTTTTCCTCTTGATGTTTGGACACACGGATACTTGGACTTTACAACTGTTACTTGGAAAGTGATGTGGAGACGGGTTGACCTGGAAGGTGCCCGTGAGATAATTACGAGGCGTGGCCGGGCATTCTTAGCCCTTGCCGCAAGTCCTCGAGACGGGGCAACGGGGTCACATCTTTCGTGAGTCTCTGCTTGTTACCGCGTGTTCCTAATCCACTACGATTTGGATATTTGATCCGAGGGGCCTCTGGCCAGATAGCACTAACCATCACGTGGGCATAGTATGGGCGTTCTGCGTCGTGTACATCAGCCGAAGCTTAATAGACGTCAGCGACGGAGCGGCGCGCGCCGGGTTGGACTGGTAAGCTCCTGCCTTTTTAGGGAGGTAGCTAGGTCTGCTCACCGGCCGCCCACGCAACGTGCAGGAGTTCCCGGGGAGATGGCCCATGACCCCTTGGGGCATAGGTTTAGTCCGGCGTGCTGGCCTCTCTATTAAGCCTAGGTCGGGTTGCGGCGTATTGTTTGGCCGAGGCCGGGCATGACCCTGGAAAGTGTGCCCGGCCGGAGTTAAGCGAGCGTGGTGGGTAAGTTGGTGCACCCCTGCAGGGAAGAACTAATCTATGCATAGCCTGTCCTATGGTAACGGACACTTGGAGTTGTATCCCGGTCGATACAACTAGAACTGGATACTTGTGATGAGAACTGGATGGTGATGAGGATTTGATTGTGATGATAACTGGATAGTATGGCTCTGGGATTTCTTTCTCGCAGGGAGTCGAGAAAGGATCTCCGGCCGAGGTTGATAACACCACTGCTACTTACTTTATGCTACTCTACTCCCTCCTGTTGCTGCAAGATGGTGGGTTCGAGAAGATGCTAGTCTTCGATAGGACTAGGCCTTCTCTCTATTCTGGCATTTCTGCAGCCCAGTCCACATATATAGCCTTCCTTTGATAATGTTGCATATGTAGTGTAGATCCTTGCTTGCGAGTACTTTGGATGAGTACTCACGGTTGCTTTGCTCCCCCTTTTCCCCCTTCTTTCTTCTTTCTGGTTGTTGCAACCAGATGGTGGAGTCCAGGAGCCAGATGCCGCCTTTGACAACTGCTGCTACCCCGAGGGTGCCTACTACCACGTGACGGACGCCGACGACCAAGAGTAGTTAGGAGGCTCCCAGGCAGGAGGCCTTGCCTTTTCGATCGATGTTGCTTTTGTGCTAGCCTTCTTAAGGCAAACTTGTTTAACTCATGTCTGTACTCAGATATTGTTGCTTCCGCTGACTCGTTTGTATTCAAGCTGATGTATTCGAGCCCTCGAGGCCCCTGGCTTGTAATATAAAGCTTGTATTATTTTAAATTGTGTCTAGAGTTGTGTTGTGATATCTTCCCGTGAGTCCTTGATCTTGATCGTACACATTTGCGTGTATGATTAGTGTACGATTGAATCGAGGGCGTCACAGGTATGCAAGCCAATCTTCGTTGGCACCAACCCAGACCTATATATAAGACGGTGGGCAGTGGAGAAATTACGGGATGGAAATGGAATAACTAAGTACTACATGATCAAAATCCATTACTGACCTGCTCATCGGACAAAATCCGACTACCTCTCAACATCGGCAACTCTAGCGGAGTCAACATGCAACCATGGCCAGGGAGTGGTGGACTGTTCGAAGGATTGTCCCATAGAAGAACCTTCTCCTCGAGGACGCATGGAAGACCAACAAGCATGGCCTTTTCCCAAGCCTGTTTAAGCAGCGTCTTGCAAAAGTTGGTGCAGGAAGCACCGTGTCTTGCGGCGGTGAGGACGTCAGAGCAGCGTGCGATTTCTCCCAAAGGATCGTCGTCCAAGGTCTCCCAGCCCCGACGAGGAGGAGAACCGCCTGGCGAATCCATGGGAGCAGCGACGAACTGCCTTCTCTTCGGGGGGAGGGGAACTGGCAAGGAGGAGATACGAGCGTAGTAACCGCAGGGCCTCGTCCCTTCCAACTGTAGATCGTTCCTCAGCGAAGGGGTGAGGCTATTATTTACTACTAGTACTAGCATTATGGAATGTTATGGGATTGCATTATACTGTAAATAATAGCACTAGTAAGAAATGTTTGGCACTAGGTAGTAGTTTTTGGCGTGGATTAAGAAATTTTGGGTATGTTTTTTCCATTTTTTGTACACGCCAACTAGTGTCAAAAAACGTCTTACATTATGTGACGGAGGAGTATGTACTCGTACTGTAGCAGTACCAGTACTACTTTTCTCAACTAGTAGTGCGATGTACTGTACTTCTAGTCTAGTCTAGTATAGTGCACCAGTTTTGAACTCTTGAATCTCAGGGCCAAGGAGCTACAGTTGGAAGTGGAGGGTACTACTGTTCTCTAGAACCATCGCTGTACTATCAATGCAGGGGAAGTACACCTGCGTAGTGGCCTAGTGGGTACTCTCGGTTCTATATTCAGCCGCTCCTCTCACGTAGGAGTAGCTAGCCTACTCAGCCACTCCTCTCACGCACACACTAGCAGCCTGTTTATCAGCGACGGTTACTGCGGGGGCAGAACATTTGAGTTATTTGATACAGCGAGACTAGGCTTTTCGCTTCCATTTGTGGAGGTGTAATGGATCTCGTCGAACTTTGTTAGTAGTTCCTTCTTTATGAATGAGATGAAGCAAAGCTTTTGCCTCCGTTTAAAAAAACACATCAAGAGGAATTTCTTTTATAGTAGAGCCGATAATGGAGTGAAGTCCATGCGTGCAACGCCACAAGCTACAGAGTAGTAGTAGAGCACTTTACATATGGAGCCATATTGCACAGTTCCCAATGCCCCGCCAGGCTTTTTCGGCTCCTCGGGCTTAATTGGGAGGCACTAGTTTAAATATGCTACTAGCCAATGAGGAAGCTGCAAGCGAGGTGCGGCTAGGGCGAGCATGCGAGCCATAGGATGCTGGGAAGGAAAACCCGTTCACGTGGCTAGGCTGTCCAGTGCACCCAGATTGTGGGGCCGCATGTCCGTTCGACTTCAAAACTCAAACTACCCGTGTAAAATATGGCTCGCAGCGAAGTGTAGTAGTACTATTTTTAAAAAAAAGGCCGCCGTGCATTCGGCCGGGATCAAACCCACAAAACGAGGTATACACTCCCGCGACCACTAGTAGTACTCGTTGGAGTACAACGCAACCTAGAATCGCCTTTTGTCGCTAGTAGTACGTACATTGTTCCTTACAAGAAACCACTAAAATGCCAAGAAACTACTACCACTTGCATACATGGCAGACTTAAGATAAGACTACCTTATCAACCATTGTACATGCTCTTACCAACAAAAATCCTCGAGTGACCTCCTACCTCCGGCCCGTCCACCTAGTCATCCTCGGTCATGGGACGCAGCTACCGCCGCCGGCAGAAGGCGAGGTCAAAACCACCGGCGGTGCGGAGCCCATGTTGCGGCAGCCCGGATGCCATCTCCGTCCGGCGCTTGCGGCCGCTAGCTAGCCAAGATAGCTATGTCCAACTGCTTGTCTGCAAGGTTTGCTAGCTAGATTGGCACGGCAGTGCGGCGGCTTGCTCGCGCGCGCCGCGCTTAGGCCAGCCATCTGGCTCGAGCGAAGGCCAGCGCGGCGGCTTGCTCGCTCGTGAGGCACGCTCGGGCCAGCCTGCCAACCCGTGCGGAGGACAGCGCGGCGTCCGTCCCGTCCGACAGAGTGGCGGCCAACTCGCTCATCACCGGCGCCACCGACGAACACGCATCAGTACTGTTTGAAGTAATGTTCAGGAAAAATAATGATTTGAGGGGGAATAATAGGATAGAAGGTCAGATCTGGGTCCCTCGTGTCAACGGTCAAACAAAATGTGTTGGTTTAAGTTGCCTCGTCAGCACGGACGTGTGGGCCAACCCTGTCATAAATGGGTTTAAACGAACCTAATCGGTAGGAGTACTAGGTAGTAGTTTTTGGCGTGGATTAAGAAATTTTGGGTATGTTTTTGCTATTTTTTGTACAATAGATTCTTCCTAGGGCTGGTTGAAAGTGGTAGTTTTTTGTTAGATACTCTACATATTGTAAGTGGGAGTGAAAGTTAAGCTTTGGAAGCCAATAAGCAAGGCTAGTTACATAGTGCATATGTGTACATGATTGAAAGTAATATCAACCATGAGTGACTAATATCTTGATGGAAAACTCGAAACTATGGAATACTAGGAAAAAATGCATGGTTGGGAATACTAGCAATGTTCATGTCTGTTGCAACGAATCATAATTAGAATAATACTTATTCACAAACTTGGTACAAAACACTCTAATTTTGATATACATATGTTTCAATTAGAATATATTCCTTGGGCTACTTTGGTGAGGTCAGGGAGGGATGTGGTTGGTTTTAAGATACTAATTATGGGTTTTTCTGCAAATTGGTAGACAAGTGGGATGTTGGTGAGAAAAGGCAACAACTTACCTCACAATCATTAGATGTAGATCTAATGGTCAGAAACGACGGATGGCAGACACACCAGCATCACCAACTTAGTCTTGTGTAGGAGTACTAGCAAGATCCGTGCATTGCACGGAACATCAAGATGCATTTTTTTATAAAACACTTGTTGTGATTGACCCTTGCGGGAGTAATCCCATGTGTAAAAACTAATGATATCTTGAGAAATATGAGATAAGGTGAAGACGAGTGGGGTGTGGTGGTGGTTGGTGGTCGGACTGAGCGGAGGCATGGGGATTGACGACGCCGGCAGCGGCCACCAGGCCAGTTTGTTCCAGAGGCTCCCTTTCTTAATTGCTCAACAATGAGGTTTGTTGGAGATATGGATGAACGAGGGAAGGCCTTGTCTGCAAATGTGGAGAGGGGTGCGGGTATCTTTTAGTTTAATTTCCATCCGTCGGATATAGATCGGACGGTCTATATTGCAAGATGGCACACGTACCATCATCACCACCTCGGTTTTTTATAAGAGAAGAAATATAAGTGTGGAGATACAAACGTATTATCGATACTTGCTTCCGTAAACTAGCATCTACATTCTATTCAACGCCTCGGCATGTGGGGCCTTAGCACAATGACTTCTCGACTGTGTAAAACAAAGATTTTCCCGTCACCGACAAGGAGGGGGTGACGGCGGCGCGCTTTTTGGCTTGCTCTAGTCCTAGTAGTCATACTAGGTGGTCTAAGCACGTGTAGATTTATTCTTTTTCACGTCTCGTGTTCGCCGTACTGCCATGACTATTGATGAATAGACGGTAAGTTATTCACGGGGAAACCCTTGATGAGCGTGTTTGCGAGAGAGAGAGAGAGAGACACTGTGCGTGTGTGATATGTTAGAGACTGACGCAATGATAACAGATTCTTTGTGTCTATGTGTGTGGAGGATAGAGAGAGACATGTACATGGGGCTTTGTGTTGTGTAATGTGGAGACACATATACATAATTAGAGAGTGAGTGTGTGAGATACACATGCGGACATGGGGAGAGATGAGGATCCAGATAAATGGGTGTTTGTGCGTGTTTGTGTGTGTTTGTGCACGCGTTTGTGTGTGAGAGGGAGAGAGTGTACGTGGAGTAGAGAGACCACTGATGATGTAAACCTAGTATAAGGGAAGGGGGAATGGTGTGACATGTGTAGTAGCGGGATAGCACGGGTGCGGGCTGGGGGAGCAGACTATTTGGAAGAGACATCGAGTGTGTGTGGGAGAGGGGTGTGAGAGCGAGAGAAAGAGAGAGCTAGCGACGGAGAGAGAGAGAGAGGAAGAGAGGGGGCGAGAGGGGTCGTTTGTGTCCATAAATGACGTATAGATAGGGAGACAATGTTGATGTTGTCCGAAATTGGCCTATGAACGGAGACGCAAATGAAGCGAGTCATCGTGTGTGTGATAGGGACTTCATGAGAGATCTAGAATAGATGGTGTAGAGAACAATGTGCGAAATCGAGAACGATTATACATTAGGGAGCTATGCAAAGAGTCACGACATATATGTATGCAGGGAAGGAGCTGGGGCGGGTCCGCATGTGGGAGAGATAGAAAGAGGAGAGTGGTGCACAAGGAGACAAAGTGTGCTTGTTTGCAGTGGGGGTGGTGTGTGAGGTGAGTGCGCGAGAACCACATAACTAGGGAGATAGACATTTGGGGGCGACGTTTTGTGTGTATGGGAAATATACACTCCACATAGTGCGTGTGCTTGGCTAAGAGAGATATCGGGAGACCTAGAGAGTGAGGGAAGAGATGTGTGCATGCCCGAGAGACAAAGTGATAGAGACCTATGTTGGGGTCCGGACTTTACAAGAGAGAGGGGTGTTAATGTGCTCGTGTGTTGGTGTTTGGGGGAGAGAACGACTTCTCTATGTGTGTGTGTGTGTGTGTGTGTGTGGTGGGGGGGTAGACTTCAGATAAAGAGTGAGGTGTCTATATTTGAGGGACTTTAGCGTAATTGAGATATTGTGCACTCATGGTTGATCCATTTGTTTCATAGTTTGTACTATGAGATAACGATACTTTTGAACATGCATGATATACCTTGATGTACCAGAATTACAAACCTAAGATTGGAATTTTGGAATTCGATTCCATCATTAGCTTTTGTAATTCATTTAAACGGAGGTACATTTTTTAAGCCGCGATTTCGTGATTTCAAATTCATATATCAAACCTAGAGATATACACATACGGGCATGTTCAAACTTTATAATCATCCACTTTACTCATACACATACACATTTTTGCTTTTGTTATCATATTTAGGATAAACACATTTGGAATTTCATTTGAATTGGACCGTATGATGGTATTTGCTTGTAGTAGCTCAATGATCCATATTTGAATTGAATGGACAATCTAAGTTTCGAGTTGGAGACATTGATTTTCAAAACTTGCACATTTTTTTTGCGTGCATAACAAACAAATTGTCGGCCATGACATCATAGTCGGTCGTACGAGAGCAGAATACTTATAATTTTAGGCGCCAAAAGCTTTCAAACTTCCCGCTCACATTGAAATATCACGCGCCCGAAAGTTTAGCCCTGTGATATTCCTGTTTTACCCCTGCCACATGAACGGAAAAGGGCTGCTTTGGTAACTCCATTGTTTTCCCCTCTTTGCCCCCAACATTCTTCCCCAGAGCCCCTCCCCTTCCCCTCCCCGACCCCCAACCATGGCAAGCCACCGAATCTAGTCCTCCGCCGCAGCGGTGGACCTCACACCCCGCCGGATCTACCTTCTGCACCTTGGAACCCCCAACTGCCAACTCACCACTTCATCGGAGCCGCTTCAGCGACTGGCTTGTCCACCGCTCCAGATCTCCTTGACCGCCATCATGGTCCACCGCACCGAATCTACTTAACCGGTGCCCTCCACCACAGCGTAGGCCCTTCACTGACTCCCTCGTCCGCCCCTTCGCTGGCCCTTCATACAAGCCCTCATCCGACACAATAGATCCGCCTCACCGAAAGCACTATACAACGCACCCGCCGAAGCCTTCGTCCACTGCACCAGACTCACTCCACAGACGCCATATTCAACTCCACCGGCCCTGCTTTACCGATGCCGCAGCCTCATCAGGTTATTTTGATTTGCACTCCTTCAGTTTTTCTCTTTATTGTGCAACTGTTCACTTACCATAAATGAGCTTTCTTGTATGTCGACAGGCGCCGCAACCGTAGCACCAGAGCAGCTTCAGCAACAGCGACAGCCGGCCCAAACTCAACCGCAACACGAGCACCATCGACGATCCTTAGCTATCAAGTATGACAATGATACCCATACGCCACCGAGAATCAGGTACTATTATCCAATGGCCGGCGCCTACGTTCACTTTCTAGCATAAGCACCGCACCTTTGAATTTCTTCAGGGCATCATTCAGTTTTTCATGAGACGCGTTATTCTGCTTGCACCTGTAGGGCCATACTTCTGGCAGTGAACATGTTACATGTGTTAAATTACATACCAGTGCATATATAGTTAATATGCTTTAGTTTTGTTCTGATGCCACCTGTTGGTTCCATCAGACTGCTTAATGTTCTCTATGCTTAATTACACATCAGCAAACTAGCATGTGGTTCCGCTGCTTTTTGTTCGTTTTACCCTACATTTTCTGATGCTAGCTATTACATCACTGCTCCGAGCCTTTGTTCATTACTTGTTTGTGTGTTCTTGATCTTCCCAAGTTGCATGACTAATTTGATGCTTCTATTAATTATGGATCTGCCAACCCCATCAAGCAAAATATTTGTTCTTTTGGTGCTGGCACCTTGAACAAGCATAAAAATAGAGGGAAGCAGATATATTGTCGTGTATGCACACACCCTTCTTTCATTAGTTTATATTAACCACTGATGATCAATTCGGACCAGTGCATGCGATTAAAATTAATTTTACCTAAATAGATGGTGCAGAACAAACTACAACAACTAGATTTGCAACCACGGGATGCTGACGATATCTTCAAAGAACATTGCAACAACATCTAGGCTTCACAGCAACATATGGTAAGCCAGTGTGTTTTAGTACATGTTAAATGTAATGCGAGTGGGCTACTTTCTTGGCTTGTGCCCTCAACGTGTAATCCTACCGAATTACAAATAGTTCAGTTGTCTGCTTTGTTGTATTGATTGATTCGAATGCTTGTTTGTTGTTACGTTATACCTGAGTTGGCCAATATGTCAGCAGTGCCTGCTGTGTTGGGGAACGTAGCAGAAATTCAAAATTTTCCTACGAGTCACCAAGATCTATCTATGGAGAAACCAGCAACGAGGGGGAGGAGAGTGCATCTACATACCCTTGTAGATCGCTAAGTGAAAGCGTTCAAGAGAACGAGGTTGAAGGAGTCGTACTCGTCGTGATCCAAATCACCGGATATCCTAGTGCCGAACGGACGGCACCTCCGCGTTCAACACACGTATAGCCCGGTGACGTCTCCCATGCCTTGATCCAGCAAGGAGAGAGGGAGAGGTTGAGGAAGACTCCATCCAGCAGCAGCACAATGGCGTGGTGGTGATGGAGGAGCGTGGTGATCCAGCAGGGCTTCGTCAAGCACCGCGGGAGAGGAGAAGGGAGAGAGGTAGGGCTGCGCCTTGAGGGAGAGGTTCTTGTGTCTCTGGCAGCCCCAAAACCCCCACTATTTATAGGAGGAGGGGAGATGGTTGCGCCCCCATCTAGGGTTCCCACCCTAGGGGTGCGGCAGCCCTAGATGGGACTTGGAGGGGGCGGCCAAGAGGGGGAGAGAGGGGGCGCGCCCTAGGGTGGGCCTTTAGGCCCATCTGCGCCTAAGGTTTCCCCTCTCCCCTCCTAGGTGCGCCTTGGGCCTTGGTGGGAGGCGCACCAGCCCACTCTGGGGCTGGTCCCTGTCCACACTAGGCCCATGCAAGCCTCCGGGGCTGGTGGCCCCTCCCGGTGGACCCCCGGAACCCTTCCGGTGGTCCCGGTACATTACCCGTGACCCCCGAAACACTTCCGGTGGCCAAAACCTCACTTCCTATATATTATTCTTTACCTTCGGACCATTCCGGAACTCCTCGTGACATCCGGGATCTCATCTGGGACTCCGAACAACATTCGGTAACCACATACAAGCTTCCTTTATAACCCTAGCGTCATCGAACCTTAAGTGTGTAGACCCTACGGGTTCGGGAGACATGTAGACATGACCGAGACGTTCTCCAGTCAATAACCAACAGCGGGATCTGGATACCCATGTTGGCTCCCACATGTTCCACAATGATCTCATCGGATGAACCACGATGTCAAGGACTCAATCAATCCCGTATACAATTCCCTTTGTCTAGCGGTATTGTACTTGCCCGAGATTCGATCGTCGATATCCCGATACCTTGTTCAATCTCGTTACCGGCAAGTCTCTTTACTCGTTCCGTAACACATCATCCTGTGATCAACCCCTTGTTCACATTGTGCACATTATGATGATGTCCTACCGAGTGGGCCCAGAGATACCTCTCCGTTTACACGGAGTGACAAATCCCAGTCTCGATTTGTGCCAACCCAACAGACACTTTTGGAGATACCTGTAGTGCACCTTTATAGCCACCCAGTTACGTTGTGACGTTTGGTACACCCAAAGCATTCCTACGGTATCCGGGAGTTGCACAATCTCATGGTCTAAGGAAATGATACTTGACATTAGAAAAGCTTTAGCATACGAACTACGTTCTTTGTGCTAGGCTTAGGATTGGGTCTTATCCATCACATCATTCTCCTAATGATGTGATCCCGTTATCAACGACATCCAATGTCCATGGTCAGGAAACCGTAACCATCTATTGATCAACGAGCTAGTCAATTAGAGGCTTACTAGGGACATGGTGTTGTCTATGTACCCACACATGTATCTGAGTTTCCTATCAATACAATTATAGCATGGATAATAAACGATTATCATGAATGAGGAAATATAATAATAACTAATTTATTATTGCCTCTAGGGCATATTTCCAATAGTCTCCCACTTGCACTAGAGTCAATAATCTAGTTCACATCGCCATGTGATTAACACTCACATGTCACATCGCCATGTGACCAACATCCAAAGAGTTTACTAGTGTCATTAAACTAGTTCACATCATCATGTGATTAAGACTCAATGAGTTCTGGAGTTTGATCATGTTTTGCTTGTGAGAGAAGTTTTAGTCAACGGGTCTGCAACATTCAGATCCATATGTACTTCGCAAATCTCTAGGTCATATTGTAAATGATGCTTCCACGCTCCACTTGGAGCTATTCCAAATGGTCGCTCCACTATACGTATCCGGTTTGCTACTCAGAGTCATTCGGATAGGTGTTAAAGCTTGCATCGTCGTAACCCTTTACGCTGAACTCTTTATCACCTCCATAATCGAGAAACAAATCCTTATTCCTCTAAGGATAATTTTGACCACTATTTGGTGATCCACTCCTTGATCACCTTTGTACCCTCTTGCCAGACATGTGGCAAGGCACACATCAGGTGCGGTACTTAGCATAGCATACTGTAGAGCCTACGTCTAAAGCATAGGGGACGACCTTCATCCTTTCTCTCTTTTCTGCCGTGGTCGAGCTTTAAGTCTTAACTTTGTACCTTACAACTCAGGAAAGAACTCCTTCTTTGACCGATCCATCTTGAACACCTTCAAGATCATGTCAAGGTACGTGCTCATTTGAAAGTATTATTAAGCATTTTGATCTATCTTTATAGATCTTGATGCTCAATGTTCAAGTAGCTTAATCCAGGTTTTCTATTGAAAAACACCTTTCAAATAACCCTATATGCTTTCTAGAAATTCTACATCGTTTCTGATCATCAATATGTCAACAACATATACTCATCAAAAATTCTATAGTGCTCCCACTCACTTCTTTGGAAATACAAGTTTCTCATAAACTTTGTACAAACCCAAAATCTTTGATCATCTCATCAAAGTGTACATTCCAACTCCGAGATGCTTACTCCAGTCCTTAGAAGGATCGTTGCAGCCAGCATACCTTTCAGCATCCTTAGGATCGACAAACCTTTCTGATTGTATCTCATACAACCTTTCCTTACAAAAGCTGGTAAGGAAACTCGTTTTGACATCCAATTGGCCAGATTTCATAAATGCAGCTAACATGATTCCGACGGACTTAAGCATCGCTACGGATGAGAAAATCTCATCGTAGTCAACTCCTTGAACTTGTGAAAAACTCTTCGCCACAAGTCGAGCTTCATAGAAGGTGACATTACCGTCCACGTCCGTCTTCTTCTTAAAGATCCATTTATCTCAATGGCTTGCCGATCATCGGGCAAGTCCACCAAATTCCATGCTTTGTTATGATACATGGATCCTATCTCGGATTTCATGGCTTCTAACCATTTGTCGGAATTTGGGCCCACCATCGCTTCTCCATAGCTCATAGGTTCATTGTTGTCTAGCAACATGACCTTCAAGACAGGATTACTGTACCACTCTGAAGTAGTACGCATCCTTGTCACCCTACGAGGTACGGTAGTGACTTGATCCAAAACTTCATGATCACTATCATAAGCTTCCACTTCAATTGATGTAGGTGCCACAGGAACAACTTCCTGTGCCCTGCTACACACTGGTTGAAGTGATGGTTCAATAACCTCATCAAGTCTCCACCATCCTCCTACTCAATTCTCGAGACAAACCTTTCCTCGAGAAAGGACCCGATTCAAGAAACAATCCCTATTGCTTTCGGATCTGAATTAGGAGGTATACCCAACTATTTTGGGTGTCCTATGAAGATGCATTTTATCCGCTTTGGGTTCGAGCTTATCAACCTGAAACTTTTCACATAAGCGTCACAGCCCCAAACTTTTAAGAAACGACAACTTAGGTTTCTCCAAACCATAGTTCAAACAGTGTCATCTCAACGGAATTACGTGGTGCCCTTTTCAAGTGAGTGCGGTTGTCTCTAATGCCTAACCCATGAACGAATGTGGTAATTCGATAAGAGACATCATGGTACGCACCATATCCCATAGGGTGCAACTATGATGTTCGGACACACCATCACACTATGGTGTTCCAGGTGGTATTAATTGTGAAGCAATTTCCACAATGTCTTAATTGTGTGCCAAAGTTCATAACTCAGATACTCATCTCTATGAGCATATCATAGACATTTTATCCTCTTGTCACGATGATCTTCAACTTCACTCTGAAATTACTTGAACCATTCAATAATTCAGACTTGTGTTTCATCAAGTAAATATACAGTATCTACTTAAATCATCTGTAAAGTAAAGCATAACAATATTCACTGCATGCCTCAGCACTCATTGGACTGCACACATCAAAGTGTGTTACTTCCAACAAGTTGCTATCTTGTTCCATCTTACTGAAAACGAGGCTTTTCAGTCATCTTGCCTATGTGGTATGATTTGCATATCTCAAGTGATTCAAAATCAAGTGAGTCCAAACGATCCATCTGCATGGAGTTTCTTCATGCGTATACACCAATAGACATGGTTTGCATGTCTTCAAACTTTTCAAAAACGAGTGAGTCCAAAGATCCATCAACATGGAGCTTCATCATGCGTTTTACACCAATATGACTTACATGGCAGTGCCACAAGTACGTGGTACTATCATTACTATCTTATATCTTTTGGCATGAAAATGTGTATCACTACGATCGAGATTCAATAAACCATTCCTTTTAGGTGCTAGACCATTGAAGGTATTATTCAAATAAACAGAGCAACCATTATTCTCCTTAAATGAATAACCATATTGCGACACACATAATCCAATCATGTCTGTGCTCAAAGCAAACACCAAATAACAATTATTTAGGTTTAACACCAATCTCGATGGTAGAGGGAGCGTGCGATGCTTGATCACATCAACCTTGGAAACACTTCCAACATGTATCATCAGCTCACCTTTGGCTAGTCTCCGTTTATTCCGTAGCTTTTATATCGAGTTACTAACACTTAGCAACCGAACCGGTATCTAATACCCTGGTGCTACTAGGAGAACTAGTAAAGTATACATTAACATAATGTATATCCAATATACTTCTATCGACCTTGCCAGCCTTCTTATCTACCAGGTATCTAGGGTAATTCTGCTCCAGTGGCTGTTCCCCTTATTACAGAAGCACTTAGTCTCGGGTTTGGGTTCAACCTTGGGTTTCTTCACTGGAGCAGCAACTGATTTGTCGTTTCATGAAGTGTCCCTTCTTGCCCTTGCCCTTCTTGAAACTAGTGGTTTCACCAACCATCAACAATTGATGCTCCTTCTTGATTTCTACTTTCGCGGTGCCAAACATCGTGAATACCTCAAGGATCATCATATCTATCCCTGACATGTTATAGTTCATCACGAAGCTCTAGCAGCTTGGTGGCAATGACTTTGGAGAAACATCACTATCTCATCTGGAAGATCAACTCCCACTCGATTCAAGTGATTGTTGCACTCAGACAATCTGAGCACAAGCTCAACGATTGAGCTTTTCTCCCTTAGTTTGCAGGCTAAGAAAATCGTCGAAGGTCTTATACCTCTTGAAGTGGGCACGAGCCTGAAATCCCAATTTCAGCCCTCGAAACATCTCATATGTTCCGCGACGTTTCGAAAAACGTATTTGGTGCCTCAACTCTAAACCGTTTAACTGAACTATCACGTAGTTATCAAAACGTGTATGTCCGATGTTCTCAACATCCACAGACGACGATTGGGGTTCGGCACACTAAGCGGTGCATTAAGGACATAAGCTTTCTACTGTCCGCATAATCGCTACTGTCAACTTTCAACTATATTTTCTCTAGGAACATATCTAAACAGTGGAACTAAAGCGCGAGCTTACGACATAATTTGCAAAGATCTTTTGACTATGTTCAGGATAATTAAGTTCATCTCATGAACTCCCACTCAGATAGACATCCCTCTAGTCATCTAAGTGATTACATGATCCGAGTCAACTAGGCCGTGTCCGATCATCACGTGAGACGGACTAGTCATCATCGGTGAACATCTTCATGTTGATCGTATCTACTATACGACTCATGCTCGACCTTTCGGTCTCTTGTGTTCCGAGGCCATGTCTGTACATGCTAGGCTCGTCAAGTTAACCTAAGTGTTTCGCGTGTGTAAATCTGGCTTACACCCGTTGTATGTGAACGTAAGAATCTATCACACCCAATCATCACGTGGTGCTTCGAAACGACGAACTTTCGCAATGGTGCACAGTTAGGGGGAATACTTTCTTGAGATTTTAATGAGGGATCATCTTATTTACTACCGTCGTTCTAAGCAAATAAGATGCATGAACATGATAAACATCACATGCAATCAAATAGTGACATGATATGGCCAATATCATTTTGCTCCTTTTTGATCTCCATCTTCGGGGCTCCATGATCATCATCGTCACCGGCATGACACCATGATCTCCATCATCATGATCTCCATCATCATGTCTTCATGAAGTTGTCTCGCCAACTATTACTTCTTCTACTATGGCTACCGGTTAGCAATAAAATAAAGTAATTACATGGCATTGTATAATGACACGCAGGTCATACAATAAATTAAGACAACTCCTATGGCTCCTGCCGGTTGTCATACTCATCGACATGCAAGTCGTGATTCCTATTACAAGAACATGATCAATCTCATACATCACATATCATTCATCACATTCTTCTTGGCCATATCACATCACATAGCATACCCTGCAAAAACAAGTTAGACGTCCTCTAATTGTTGTTTGCATGTTTTACGTGGCTGCTATGGGTTTCTAGCAAGAACGTTTCTTACCTACGCAAAACCACAACGTGATATGCCAATTGCTATTTACCCTTCATAAGGACCCTTTTCATCGAATCCGTTCCGACTAAAGTGGGAGAGACTGGCACCCGCTAGCCACCTTATGCACCAAGTGCATGTCAGTCGGTGGAACCTGTCTCACGTAAGTGTACGTGTAAGGTCGGTTCGGGCCGCTTCATCCCACAATACCGTCGAAACAAGATTGGACTAGTAGCGGTAAGCATATTGAACAAAATTAACGCCCACAACTACTTTGTGTTCTACTCGTGCAAACAATCTACGCAATAGACCTAGCTCATGATGCCACTGTTGGGGAACGTAGCAGAAATTCAAAATTTTCCTACGAGTCACCAAGATCTATCTATGGAGAAACCAGCAACGAGGGGAAGGAGAGTGCATCTACATACCCTTGTAGATCGCTAAGCGGAAGCGTTCAAGAGAACGGGGTTGAAGGAGTCGTACTCGTCGTGATCCAAATCACCGGAGATCCTAGTGCCGAACGGACAGCACCTCCGCGTTCAACACACGTACAGCCCGGTGACGTCTCCCATGCCTTGATCCAGCAAGGAGAGAGGGAGAGGTTGAGGAAGACTCCATCCAGCAGCAGCATAACGGAGTGGTGGTGATGGAGGAGCGTGGTGATCCAGCAGGGCTTCGCCAAGCACCACGGGAGAGGATAAGGGAGAGAGGTAGGGCTGCGCCTTGAGGGAGAGGTTCTCGTGTCTCTGGCAGCCCCAAAACCCCCACTATTTATAGGAGGAGGGGAGATGGCTGCGCCCCCATCTAGGGTTCCCACCCTAGGGGTGCGGCAGCCCTAGATGGGACTTGGAGGGGGCGGCCAAGAGGGGGGGAGAGGGGGCACGCCCTAGGGTGGGCCTTTAGGCCCATCTACGCCTAGGGTTTCCCCTCTCCCCTTCTAGCTGCGCCTTGGGCCTTGGTGGGAGGTGCACCAGCCCACTATGGGGCTGGTCCCTTTCCACACTAGGCCCATGCAAGCCTCTGGGGCTGGTGGCCCCTCCCGGTGGACCCCCGGAACCCTTCCGGTGGTCCCGGTACATTACTGGTGACCCCCGAAACACTTCCGATGGCCAAAACCTCACTTCCTATATATTATAATTTACCTCCGGACCATTCCGGAACTCCTCATGACGTCCGGGATATCATCCGGGACTCCGAACAACATTCGGTAACCA
Source organism: Triticum dicoccoides (assembly GCF_002162155.2). Classification (NCBI taxonomy): domain Eukaryota; kingdom Viridiplantae; phylum Streptophyta; class Magnoliopsida; order Poales; family Poaceae; genus Triticum; species Triticum dicoccoides. Next base: position 295,626,109 of record NC_041391.1, on the reverse strand, counting down.
CATACAAACTTCCTTTATAACCCTAGCATCATCGAACCTTAAGTGTGTAGACCCTACGGGTTCGGGAGACATGTAGACATGACCGAGACGTTCTCCGGTCAATAAGCAACAGCGGGATCTGGATACCCATGTTGGCTCCCACATGTTCCACGATGATCTCATCGGATGAACCACAATGTCAAGGACTCAATCAATCCCGTATACAATTCCCTTTGTCTAGCGGTATTGTACTTGCCCGGGATTCGATCGTCGGTATCCCGATACCTTGTTCAATCTCGTTACCGGCAAGTCTCTTTACTCATTCTGTAACACATCATCCTGTGATCAACCCCTTGGTCACATTGTGCACATTATGATGATGTCCTACCGAGTGGGCCCAGAGATACCTCTTCGTTTACACGGAGTGACAAATCCCAGTCTCGATTCGTGCCAACCCAACAGACACTTTCGGAGATACCTGTAGTGCACCTTTATAGCCACCCAGTTACGTTGTGACGTTTGGTACACCCAAAGCATTCCTACGGTATCCGGGAGTTGCACAATCTCATGGTCTAAGGAAATGATACTTGACATTAGAAAAGCTTTAGCATACGAACTACAATCTTTCTGCTAGGCTTAGGATTGGGTCTTGTCCATCACATCATTCTCCTAATGATGTGATCCCGTTATCAATGACATCCAATGTCCATGGTCAGGAAACCGTAACCATCTATTAATCAACGAGCTAGTCAATTAGAGGCTTACTAGGGACATGGCGTTGTCTATGTACCCACACATGTATCTGAGTTTCCTATCAATACAATTATAGCATGGATAATAAACGATTATCATGAATGAGGAAATATAATAATAACTAATTTATTATTGCCTCTAGGGCATATTTCCAACATGTTGTACTATCGTAATGAAATGCATGCCTGTTTCATTTGAGTCCTTAACTTTTCCTCTCAACTTCATCACAAGACTGTCATCGTAGTTTATATGAGGCCACACTGTTAAGTGCTTTCTCAGATTATTTCAACTGCTTAGATGCCTTGGCAACTTAAATATAGCGGTTGTACACTCCCTTTCAACTTTCATCTTACCATTTTAATTTCTTTTCGGCTGATGCTGCTTCGAACCATTTAAATATAGTTTGCCATGCTTGGCAATAATTCGTCCATCGTTTACCATGTAAGCTTGTTGCCTGGATCATACGATAACTATCTCTTACTTATGTCCAGCGGAAACCTTTCAGGATGCCGTTCACACTAGGACACAATGTACAACCCCAGAATCTATTTGTGGAAGCAGTGCGCCATCCATGTTACCAGATGGTAGCAGTTCAGAGGCAACACCGTTGGAGAGCAGTCTGACCACAAATAATATAGTGCTTGATGTTCTACTAGAGGCAGAAAGAGATGGTGTGGCTGCTATGAATGAGGTAATCTTTATCTTGAGGCTGGAAATTACGGAATTAGTGGCACGCATTATGCAAGCAACCCAAGAATTGGAGGAAGTAAGAATGTTGCATTTGAAGACGGAGGAGGTCCTGCTGTTTCTGCTATCTAAAGCCCAAGGTAATCCCGGTTCTTCTTTAGATACCAGTTGAAATTGTCATTAGATTATTGTACTTGCATGTTGTGTCATGTCTCTGAATGGATTATGTTGCAAGACCCCCTATGTTGTCCGGAATTCCATGTTGTCCATGTGTTGTAATGATCCGAATTTTTTAGGCGAGGTAATCCTCAGTACTTGTATGATTGACATAAGGTGAACTGTTTTTTGTGTGAGCATATTGTATTGGATGAAATAACTATTTGAATCAGAGTGTATCCAACCTACTGAATTCGAAGATCACAGCATTTCTAAATCATAATCATATATAAAGGTGGAATAAATCTTTGTTGTGGTTTTGAAGAAATAAATAACAAAACATATAATTATTTGTGGATATTCGTAATCGAATATAAACTGGATTTGAATTTAGTTTGCCAGGTCCCAGGGCAAACGTGAATGCTAATTCTCCCAAGTTTTGAACGAAGCGTCTAAACACCCACTATAATTTGTGGGCTGCCCAAAGCAAGTGTTTGCGAGATGAAAATTACTGTCTACCCCTAACACTTGACATCCTTATCGACCGGATTTACACTACTGTCGATAGGGGTAGTCTAGTAACTTCAGTCAGACGTGATAGGACGGCCTCTCAGCCCATTCAGACATGGTGGGTGCCAAACGTGGGCGGCAAAACACATTTGATTCAAGCTCGTCCGAAAGACATGTGTCTATTCCTCCATTTCCCCATTCATACACGGTGGGCGGCAAAACAAACTCTCCTCGTCCGAAATCGATGTAGGCTAATATTTTAAATAGGGGCAGATGTGTAACTTCCATCAGACGTGACACAACCGCCCTACCTGTCAGCCCCGTTCATACACCGTGGGCGCCAACCGTGGGCGGCAAAACACCCTCTCCTCGCCCGAAATAGTTACCGGCAAATATTTGGGAGATGCAAGATTACCGTCCTATCCCCAACCGATGCGATGTCTGAAATTTTAAACGGGGGATAAGTTCGTAACTTTCCCCCATTTCAGATAAGCGCATCCCAAAGTTTGAGATCGCCCCCCTCCCCTCCATTTCCCCATTCATACACCGGCGGCGGCACGACAACCTCCGCACTGCGGCCAGCCTCCTCCGTCTGCCACCCCATCCTCCACCTTGCCGGAGCCGCTACCCCTACCCCGTCGTCCACTGCAAGAGATGGACGTCTCTCATCCACGGCGCTGGACCAGGATCCTTTCATCGCCTCCTCTCACTTCATCGGCGCCGTCGTCCACCTTGTTGTTGTCGCTCCTATGACCGCCTCGTCCATGGCAACAGGATATATCCCCCGACCCGACCGTCTGCCGTCTAAAGTCTTCTTCCCCACTGCCGACAGCCATCGCACCCGCAGCACCCTCAACGTATCAGCATAGGCCTACACGGCGTCGCAAGAGAGGTGGTACTCTTCCATATGTGCTTAAGTTATTGATCTCACCCGGAAAATAGATCATAATTTGTTTACTATACTTTTCTTGTCCGTACCAAATCGTAGTGGCTAGTTGAAAGTAAACATTGGTTGCGAAGTAGCTTTGTCCGGTTTGCACCTTCAGATTCGCCATGGCACGGGCACTATACTCGTAAAGCTTATGGTTTCCCCCCTTTATATTCACTACCATCATCGTAGGTGCTTCGTGTCGTGCTAGCACTGCTCCTCAAGACCTCAACCCAAAGCTTACGTGTTGAAATACGAATCTGATATGATGCTCATATCACTAAAATAGAGAACGTTTAATTGGTCATCTACTGTTCCTATATTCGTTTTGAAAAGCATGTGCGCCACCCACTGGTCCAGCTAGTTCCACTTTCCTGATTTTTCTCTTGATGCTTAGGGTTTTCCCCTTTTATCTACTCTACTATGATCTCCGTAGGTGCTTTCTCTCGTACTAGCATTACTCCACCCTTCAAGCTAAACAACACAACACTCATAATTCGAAAGCTTAGTTGTTCAAATATGATTGTGATATGATACTGATATTAGTTAACCGACACATTTAATTGGTTAGCTAAAGGTCCCACTTGAGTTTCCAAATGCATGTCGCGACATATAGAGAGACAGCATAATTGCATTTCTTTGTCACTTGTTGACCGTACTTTCTTGTCCATACCAAATCTTAGTTGTTATTTCAAAGCAAACATCGGTTGCTAACTACCCTTTCCATGGTTTGCAGCTTCAGATCTGCCATCCCACTGCCACGGTCAACATTGTACTGATCAAGCTTATGTTTTCCCCATTTTATGATGACCACAATCAGCCTACGTGGTTCATGTCGTAATAGCACTGCTCCACCCATCGAGCTAAATAAGCTTAGTTGTACAAATTCATATCTGATATTATTGCTTATATTAGTAAAACTGAGAGATGTTTAATTGGTTAGCTAAATGTTCCTACTTTAGTTTCGAAATGCATGTGAGCCACATATCGAGAGACCGGAAAGAATAGTATTTCTCTGTGCGCTCTAGTTCATCATGGGTGGCCAACCGACATTGTATTGAAACACTTATAATATCTTCAATCTGCTTGTTCTTCTGCTCTTCTTTAAGATGATACTCTTCTCTTGCGGTCGACTGGTCAGGTCGAGTTGTTCTCCCTTAGTATATTTTGAATCTGCAAGGTCAGGTCGACTTGTTCTTCTTTACTATATGTTGAAGCTATCATCTGCGAAGTGTCACCACTTCTGGAGCTCTCATATTTTGAGTAGTAGGCCACATTATATTAATGCACACAACAAATTACAGCATGCATGGCATCTTTTAAAAGAATTGCAGAGATAGCACAAAGGGGTTTACAGGGAGGCAGTATTGGATTAGAATCACTTCTGCATTACAAAGAAAATCTCACTTGTTTTTATGTTTTCATGCATGTCAGATATTGAACATTATCAAAATGAACATGAGAATGGGCACACGATAGGAATATTGCGAAACGACCCACTGGCTAACAAACTTGGCATGGTGGAGGATGGCCTATCTTATTCACCCATCAAGGTGCTTGCTCTAACTTTGCAAAGTTGTATTGGTCGCACATATTTTGCATCTGACCTCTTGCATTTCTTCTACTTTGTTACACCATCTGCTTAGTTTAAGCATCATATATGAGTATATGCCATAACTATCCATTTTCTGTACCTATTCCATGTGTCGTCACACTATGTTTTTCCAGTCAAATGTTGTTCTTTCATGATAGATGTCCAAAAGGAAGAGGGTGAGTGCAGATCCTCAAGGAGTACAAACTAGGTATTTGGAAAAGGTAGTGGTACCTGTTAAATCAGATAGATTAGCAGCCACAGAAAACACAGGCCCAACTGTACCACACTTTACCCCTACTCCAGCGGCCAAACCCCTATTAGAACTGTTGGGAGCCCAGCGTCAGGTACTGTCTATGATATCAATTCAAAATTTGAACTCCTAAATTTCTGCTTGTGCCTTACCTTCTCTATTGTATGAAAACTAATTTCAGATGAATCTCCTTGCTCAAAGGATCATACGATCTCAAAACAATAATGGGCTCTGCATTGCTCTTGTCAGTACCTCTTTACCTTTTGCCTTGTAACGCTATACTTAATTAATTGCTATTTGATTATGTATCATCAGTCTGCACCTGAGCTTCATTATCCTCTGTTTCTTCCAATATTATTTGATCTATATTTACTCTTTGCAAAATGTAGAATAATGGCAACGCTTATAAAGAATTTTCTTTGGGGAATTTATTGAATTATCCTTCCATCAACATGGAGAAGGGCTTTGTCCAGCCCGTGTTAACATGTAATGTAAGTTCATCCTTCTCAAGCCTTCAAACTTTGTTCTAGTATAGATTTGGATAGGCATCATTGCCTCCACTACTGTTTGCTTTGCTGTTTACATCTGATTGGATGTTTGCAACAACTACCAGTTTCAATTTGTAGTTGTAAAAACATGTTCCTTATGCAGAACAGATCCATTTATTTGCTTATATAATTGTGAAACCTGTTACGTGTCTCCTTGTTTCTCTTTCAGAGTCGTATCTCTTACGCCAGGCAAAACTTTAGGGAAGATAGTGAGCTAAACCATCTTGAGGACAGTGAGATGACCCCAAGGTCCTGTCTTGATGAAGACAGTGAGTTGAAGCTACTCACCAGCGAGACAACCTCTGTGCAGTCGCTGCCTCAATCAGTTCGACTTCTTCAGTCTCAACTTGAAGCAGAAAGGCTTGCTTCAGCTCAGCTCTGACTTGAAGTCAAAGATGCAATGAAGATGTCAGAGGGCTGCCATGCGCACCATCATGCCTTAAATCTAGTGTTGATGCATCTATCGTTGACACAACTAAGGTCTACTCAGCTTCTTTGGCTGTTTGGGGGGCCCGACCTGGCCAGGCCTAGTGCCTTCTGAAGTGCTCTCAGTTTTGTATATTCTTTTGTCGGCGCGTTTATTTGCACTGGTGGCGAACTTTGATGCCTAGTGGATGTAATATGTGTGATAGCCGTGATAGCCTAGCGTAAGTTGCTTGCTTATTTATTTCCTTGTTGTCTTGTTTATTTGTTTGCTTGTAGTCATTGCAGTTCTTTTTCCGCGGTTTGCTAGTGGCTGCAATAACCATGGGCTAATATTTACTGTAGTGGCACTGGGCCTCCTATGGGTCGTAGAAACAGTGGGCCTTCTATGAGTCGTAGAAACAGTAGGCCTTCTACGGGCTGTAGAAACAATGGGCCTTCTACGGGCCGTATCATCAATGGGCCTTATACGGGCAGTATGATTGATCGGCCAAACATGGGCCAATAACAGGCCGCATTATGGCTGTAAACGGGCTAGAGTTGGAATCGTCCGTTCATGGGCCGACCATAACGGGCCGTCGTTAATAGGTCGTATTTCATGACGCTATGAAAACGGCCCAATATGTTAACTGACCACAAACGGGCCGACTGTAACCACGGGCTGAATTTGGCCCATAAGCAGAAAATGAACAGTAACAGGCCGTAAGTAAACGAATGCTGGAAATGATCCCAAGAATAAATGGGCTTTGAGTGTTGGGGAACATAGCAGAAATTCAACATTTTCTACGCATCACCAAGATCAATCTATGGAGTAACTAGCAACGAGAGAGAGGGGAGTGCATCTTCATACCCTTGAAGATCGCGATGCGGAAGCGTTGCAAGAACGCGGTTGGTGGAGTCGTTCACTAAGCGATTCAGATCGCGGCCGAATCCGATCTAAGCACCAAACAACGGTGCCTCCGCGTTCAACACACGTACAGCCCGGGGACGTCTCCTCCTTCTTGATCTAGCAATGGGAGAGGAGAAGTTGAGGGAGAGCTCCGGCAGCACGACGGCGTGGTGGTGGAGCTTGCAGTTCTCCAGCAGAGCTTCGCCAAGCACTAGTACGGAGGAGGAGGTGTTGGGGAGGGAGAGGGCTGCGCCAGGGGAAGGGTGAAGCTCCCATGCGCCTCCCCACTATATATAGGGGTGGAGGGGGCTGGTATCTTGCCCTCCAAGTCCATTGGGGCGTTGGCAAAGGTGGGAGGAAAGAAATCCCATCATTTCCTTCCCCACCGATTGTTATCCCCCTTTTTTAGGGATCTTGATCTTATCCCTTCGGGATAGGATCTTATTCCTTCTAAGGGGGGATCTTGGTGCGCCTTGACCAGGGGTGTGGGGCCTTGCCCCCACTACCCACGTTCATGTGGGCCCCCCCATGCAGGTGGGCCCCACTCCGGAACCTTCTAGAACCTTCCCGGTACAATACCAAAAAATCCTGAACATTTTCCGGTGGCCAAAATAGGACTTCCCATATATAAATCTTTACCTCCAGACCATTCCGGTACTCCTTGTGACGTCCGGGATCTCATCCGGGACTGCGAACAACATTCGGTAACTGCACACTAATTCCCATAACAACTCTAGGGTCACTGAACCTTAAGTGTGTAGACCCTACGGGTTCGGGAATCATGCAGACATGACCGAGACAACTCTCTGGACAATAACCAACAGCGGGATCTGGATACCCATGTTGGCTCCCACATGTTCCACGATGATCTCATCGGATGAACCATGATGTCAAGGATGCTACCAATCCCGTATACAATTCCCTTTGTTAATCGGGACGTTACTTGCCCGAGATTCGATCGTCGGTATCCCAATACCTCGTTCAATCTCGTTACCGGCAAGTCACTTTACTCGTTCCGTAATGCATGATCCCATGACTAACTACTTAGTCACATTAAGCTCATTATGATGATGCATTACCGAGTGGGCCTAGAGATACCTCTCCGTCACACGGAGTGACAAATCCTAGTCTCGATTTGTGCCAACCCAACAGACACTTTCGGAGATACCCGTAGTGCACCTTTATAGCCACCCAGTTATGTTGTGATGTTTGGCACACCCAAAGCATTCCTACTGTATCCGGGAGTTGCGCAATCTCATGGTCTAAGGAAATGATACTTGACATTAGAAAAGCTTTTAGCAAACGAACTACACGATCTTGTGCTATGCTTAGGATTAGGTCTTGTCCATCACATCATTCTCCTAATGATGTGATCCCGTTATCAATGACATCCAATGTCCATGGTCAGGAAACCATAACCATCTATTGATCAACGAGCTAGTCAACTAGAGGCTCACTAGGGACATGTTGTGATCTATGTATTCACACATGTATTACGGTTTCCAGTTAATACAATTATAGCATGAACAATAGACAAATATCATGAACAAGGAAATATAATAATAACCATTTTATTATTGCCTCTAGGGAATATTTCCAACAGTCTCCCACTTGCACTAGAGTCAATAATCTAGTTCACATCACTATGTGATTGTAATGAATCCAACACCCATTGGGTTTGATCATATCTCGCTTGTGAGAGAGGTTATTAGTCAACGGGTCTGAATCTTTCAGATCCGTGTGTGCTTTACAAATCTCTATGCCATCTCCTAGATGTAGCTACCATGTGCTATTTGGAACCATTCCAAATAACTGCTCTACTATACGAATGCGGTCTACTACTCAGAGTCATCCAGATTAGTGTCAAAGTTTGCATCGGCGTAACCCTTTACGATGAACTCTTTTACCACCTCCATAATCGAGAAAATTCCTTAGTCCACTAGCTACTAAGGATAACCTTGACCGCTGTCCTGTGATCCATTCCTGGATCACACTTGTACCCCTTGACTGACTCATGGCAAGGCACACTTTAGGTGCGGTACACAGCATAGCATACTGTAGAGCCTACGTCTAAAGCATAGGGGACGACCTTCGTCCTTTCTCTCTTTTCTGCCGTGGTCAGATCTTGAGTCTTACTCAATACTCACACCTTATAACACACCCAAGAACTCCTTCTTTGTCGATCTATTTTGAACTCCTTCAAAATCTTGTCACGGTGTGTATTCATTTGAAAGTACTATTAAGCGATTTTGATCTATCCTTATATATCTTGATGCTCAATGTTCAAGTAGCTTAATCCAGGTTTTCCATTGAAAACCACTTTTCAAATAACCCTATATGCTTTCCAGAAATTCTACATCATTTCCGATCAACAATATGTCAACAACATATACTCATCAGAAATTCTATAGTGCTCCCACTCACTTCTTTGGAAATACAAGTTTCTCATAAACTTTGTATAAACCCAAAATCTTTGATCATCTCATCAAAGCGTATATTCCAACTCCGAGATGCTTACTACAGTCCTTAGAAGGATTGCTGGAGCTTTGCATACTTGTTAGCATCTTTCAGGATTGTCAAAACCTTCTGGTGTATCACATACAACCTTTCCTCAAGAAAATTGTCGAGGAAACAATGTTTTTTGACATCCTATCTGCAAGATTTCTTAAATAATGCAGTAACTGCTAATATAATTCCAACAGATTCTTAGCATCGCTACAAATTAGAAAGTCTCATCGCAGTCAACTCCTTGAACTTGTCGGAAAACATCTTAACGACAAGTCGAGCTTTCTTAATGGTCATACTTACCATCATTGTCCGTCTTCCTTTTAAAATCCATCTGTACCCAACAGCCTTACGACCATCAAGTAGTTCTTCCAAAGTCTATACTTTGTTTTCATACATGGATCCTCTCTCGGATTTTATGGCCTCTAGCCATTTGTCGGAATCCGGGCCCACCATCGCTTCTCCATAGCTCGTAGGTTCATTGTTGTCTAGCAACATGACCTCCAAGACAGGATTACGTACCACTTTGGAGTAGTACGTATCTTTGTCGACCTACGAGTTTTGGTAGTGACTTGATCCAAAGTTTCATGATCAATATCGTCAGCTTCCACTTCAATTGGTGTAGGCGCCATAGGAACAACTTCTTGTGCCCTGCTTCACACTAGTTGAAGTGATGGTTCAATAACCTCATCAAGTCTCCACCATCCTCCCACTCAATTCTTTCAAGAGAAACTTTTCCTCGAGAAAGGACCTGATTCTAGAAACAATCCCTTTTGCTTCCGGATCTGAGATAGGAGGTATACCCAACTGTTTTTGGGTGTCCTATGAAGATGCATTTATCCCTTTGGGTTCGAGCTTATCAGCCTGAAACTTTTTCACATAAGCGTCGCAACCCCAAACTTTTAAGAAATGACAACTTAGGTTTCTCCAAACCATAGTTCATACGGTGTCATCTCAACGGAATTGCATGGTACCCTATTTAAAGTGAATGCGGCTGTCTCTAATGCCTAACCTATAAACGATATTGGTAATTTGATAAGAGACATCATGGTATGCACTATACCCAATAGGGTGCAGCTATGATGTTCGGACACACCATCACACTATGGTGTTCCAGGTGGTATTAATTGTGAAACAATTTCCACAATGTCTTAATTGTGTGCCAAACTTGTAACTCAGATATTCATCTCTATGATCATATCATAGACATTTTTATCCTCTTGTCACGACGATCTTCAACTTCACTCTGAAATTACTTGACCCTTTCAATAATTCAGCTTTGTGTTTCATCAAGTCAATATACTCAGAATCTACTCAAATCATCTGTGAAGTAAGAACATAACGCTATCCACTGCGTGCCTCAGCACTCATTAGACTGCACACATCAAAATGTATTACTTCCAACAAGTTGCTTTCTTGTTCCATCTCACTGAAACCGAGGCTTTTCAGTCATCTTGCCCATGTGGTATGATTTGCATGTCTCAAGTGATTCAAAATCAAGTGAGTCCAAACGATCCATCTGCATGGAGTTTCTTCATGCGTATACACCAATAGACATGGTTCGCATGTCTCAATCTTTTCAAAAACGAGTGAGTCCAAAGATCCATCAACATGGAGCTTCTTCATGCATTTTATACCAATATGACTCAAATGGCAGTGCCACAAGTATGTGGTACTATCATCACTATCTTATATCTTTTTGGCATGAACATGTGTATCACTACGATCGAGATTCAATAAACCATTCATTTTAGGTGCAAGACCATTGAATGTATTATTCAAATAAATAGAGCAACTATTATTCTCCTTAAATGAATGATCGTATTGCGATAGACATAATCCAATCATGTCTATGCTCAACGCAAACACCAAATAACAATTATTTAGGTTTAACACCAATCTCGATGGTAGAGGGAGTATGCGATGCTTGATCACATCAAGCTTGGAAACACTTCCAACACATATCGTCATCTCACCTTTAGCTAGTCTCTGTTTATTCCGCAACTTTTATTTCGAGTTACCAACACTTAGCAACTGAACCGGTATCTAATACCCTGGTGCTACTAGGAGTACTAGTAAAGTACACATTAATATAATGTATATCCAATATACTTCTATCGACCTTGCCAGCCTTCTCATCTACCAAGTATCTAGGGTAGTCCTGCTTCAGTGACCGTTCCCCTCATTACAGAAGCACTTAGTCTCGGGTTTGGTTTCAACCTTGGGTTTCTTCACTAGAGCAGCAACTGATTTGCCATTTCATGAAGTATCCCTTCTTGCCCTTGCCCTTCTTGAAACTAGTGGTTTCACTAACCATCAACAATTGATGCTCCTTCTTGATTTCTAGTTTCGTGGTGTCAAACATCGCAAATATTTCAAGGATCATCATATGTATCCCTGACATGTTATAGTTCATCACGAAGCTCTATCAGCTTGGTGGCAATGACTTTGGAGAAACATCACTATCTCATCTGGAAGATTAACTCCCACTTGATTCAAGTGATTGTTGTACTCAGACAATCTGAGCACAAGCTCAATGATTGAGATTTTCTCCCTTAGTTTGCAGGCTAAGAAACTCGTCGGAGGTCTTATACCTCTTGACGTGGGCACGAGCCTGAAATCCCAATTTCAGCCCTCGAAACATCTCATATGTTCCGCGGCATTTCAAAATCGTCTTCGGTGCCTCGATTCTAAACCGTTTAACATTACTGAACTATCACGTAGTTATCAAAATGTGTATGTCAGATGTTTGCAACATCCACAGACGACGTTCGAGGTTCAGCACACCGAGTGGTGCATTAAGGACATAAGCCTTCTACGCAACAATGAGGAAAATCCTTAGTTTACGGACCCAGTCCGCATAATTGCTACTATTAACTTTCAACTAAATTTTCTCTAGGAACATATCTAAAATAGTAGAGCTAAAGCGCGAGCTACGACATAATTTGCAAAAACCTTTTGACTATGTTCAGGATAATTAAGTTCATCTTATGAACTCCCACTCAGATAGACATCCCTCTAGTCATCTAAGTGATACATGATCCGAGTCAACTAGGCCGTGTCTGATCATCACGTGAGACGGACTAGTCATCATCGATGAACATCTTTATGTTGATCGTATCCACTATACGACTCATGTTCGACCTTTCGGTCTCTTGTGTTCCGAGGCCATGTCTGTACATGCTAGGCTCGTCAAGTCAACCTAAGTGTTTTGCGTGTGTAAATCTGGCTTACACCCGTTGTATGTGAACGTTAGAATCTATCACACCCGATCATCACGTGGTGCTTCGAAACAACGAACTTTCGCAATGGTGCACAGTTAGGGGGAACACTTTCTTCAAATTATTATGAGGTATCATCTTATTTACTACCGTCGTCTAAGCAAATAAGATGCATAAACATGATAAACATCACATGCAATCAAATAGTAAAATGATATGGCCAATATCATTTTGCTCCTTTTCATCTCCATCTTCGGGGTTCCACGATCATCATCGTCACCGGCATGACACCATGATATCCATCATCATGATCTCCATCATCGTGTCTCCATGAAGTTGTCTCGCCAACTATTACTTCTACTACTATGGCTAACGGTTTAGCAATAAAGTAAAGTAATTACATGGCGTTATTCAATGACACGCAGGTCATACAATAAATAAAGACAACTCCTATGGCTCCTACCGGTTGTCATACTCATCGACATGCAAGTCGTGATTCCTATTACAAGAATATGATCAATCTCATACATCACATATATTTCATTCATCACATCCTTCTTGGCCATATCACATCACATGGCATATGCTGCAAAAACAAGTTAGACGTCCTCTAATTGTTGTTGCAAGTCTTTTACGTGGCTGCTATAGGTTTCTAGCAAGAACGTTTCTTACCTACGCCAAAACCACAACGTGATATGCCAATTGCTATTTACCCTTCATAAGGAGACTTTTCATTGAATCCAATCCGACTAAAGTGGGAGAGACTGGCACCCGCTAGCCACCTTATGCAACAAGTGCATGTCAGTCGGTGGAACCTGTCTCACGTAAGTGTACGAAGGTCGGTCCGGGCCGCTTCATCCCACAATACCGTCAAAACAAGATAGGACTAGTAACAGTAAGCATATTGAACAAAATCAACGCCCACAACTACTTGTGTTCTACTCGTGCATAGAATCTACGCAATAGACCTAGCTCATGATGCCACTGTTGGGGAACGTAGCAGAGATTCAAAATTTTCTACGCATCACCAAGATCAATATATGGAGTAACTAGCAACGAGAGAGAGGGGAGTGCATCTTCATACCCTTGAAGATCGCGATGCGGAAGCATTGCAAGAACGCGGTCGGTGGAGTCGTTCACTAAGCGATTCAGATCGCGACCGAATCCGATCTAAGCACCGAACAATGGTGCCTCCGCGTTCAACACACGTACAGCCCGGGGACGTCTCCTCCTTCTTGATCCAGCAAGGGGAGAGGAGAAGCTCCGGCAGCACGACGGCGTGGTGGTGGAGCTTGCAGTTCTCCGGCAGAGCTTCGCCAAGCACTAGTACGGAGGTGGAGGTGTTGGGGAGGGAGAGGGCTGCGCCAGGGGAAGGGTGAAGCTCCCATGCGCCTCCCCACTATATATAGGGGTGGAGGGGGCTGGTTTCTTTCCCTCCAAGTCCATTGGGGCATTGGAAAAGGTGGGAGGAAAGAAATCCCATCATTTCCTTCCCCAGCGATTGTTATCCCCTTTTTTAGGGATCTTGATCTTATCCCTTCGGGATATGATCTTATTCCTTCTAAGGGGGGATCTTGGTGCGCCTTGACCAGGGGTGTGGGGCCTTGCCCCCACTACCCGCGTTCATGTGGGTCCCCTCATGCAGGTGGGCTCCTCTCCGGAACCTTCTAGAACCTTCCCGGTACAATACCGAAAAATCCTGAACATTTTTTGGTGCCAAAATAGGACTTCCCATATATAAATCTTTACCTCCGGACCATTCCGGAACTCCTCGTGACGTCCGGGGTCTCATCCAGGACTCCGAAAAACATTCGGTAACTGCACACTAATTCCCATAACAACTCTAGCGTCACCGAACCTTAAGTGTGTAGACCCTACGGGTTCGGGAATCATGCAGACATGACCGAGACAACTCTCTGGCCAATAACCAACAGCGGGATCTGGATACCCATGTTGGCTCCCACATGTTCCATGATGATCTCATCTTATGAACCATGATGTCAAGGATTCAAGCAATCCCGTATACAGTTCCCTTTGTCAATCGGTACGTTACTTGCCCGAGATTCGATCGTCGGTATCCCAATACCTCGTTCAATCTCGTTACCGGCAAGTCACTTTACTCATTTCGTAATGCATGATCCCATGACTAACTACTTAGTCACATTGAGCTCATTATGATGATGCATTACCGAGTGGGCCCAGTGATACCTCTCCGTCACACGGAGTGACAAATCCCAGTCTTGATTCGTGCCAACCCAACAGACACTTTCGGAGATACCCGTAGTGCACCTTTATAGCCACCCAGTTACGTTGTGATGATTGACACACCCACAGCATTCCTACGGTATCCGGGAGTTGCACAATCTCATGGTCTAAGGAAATGATACTTGACATTAGAAAAGCTTTTAGCAAACGAACTACACGATCTAGTGCTATGCTTAGGATTGGGTCTTGTCCATCACATCATTCTCCTAATAATGTCATCCCGTTATCAATGACATCCAATGTCCATGGTAAGGAAACCATAACCATCTATTGATCAACGAGCTAGTCAACTAGAGGCTCACTAGGGACATGTTGTGTCTATGTATTCACACATGTATTACGGTTTCCAGTTAATACAATTATAGCATGAACAATAGACAATTATCATGAACAAGGAAATATAATAATAACCATTTTATTATTGCCTCTAGGGCATATTTCCAACACTGAGAAGGCCGAAAGATAACATGGGCTGGAAACGGCCCAACGAAATAACGGGCCCTTAACGGGTATAAAGCGATACACTGTTTATTACGGGTCAGTTTCACCACGGGCCGTTAATAGGCCAAGAGTTACATAGGGCCTCATATGGCCCGAAAGACGTCATGGGCCATACATGGGCCAGAAGTTAAAACGGGCTGGAATCATATTGGGTGGCCCAGATGACGCTAATGGGCCTAATTCGGGTAGGGCGTAACGGGCTGTAAATGGGCTATATGCGAACAGGCCGTTAACAGGCTTTACATGGGCCGGCCCGCCACCTTTTAACCAAGTCAAACGGGTTGGCCTTTTCACATGAATGGGCCTCTGTTGGGCCGTGCCACGTGTTGACGTATCATAGGCGCCTTCTATCCAATGAGTGGATGACATCTGTCCCAACGGTGAGCCGACACGTGTTTCCTCCAGCCAATGATGATTTTACACGTGGAAAATCCCCATTGGTCGGGGCTGTTAACGGGTTATCGGATCCAAAACCCGAGCCGATAGCTTAACGGTATTCCGTTATGGTGGATGCCACGTGTCGGTCACCCTTGACGAAAGCACTTCTATGACACGTGATTTATCGTCATGGAAGTGGACACTTCCGTGATGATAATTTTGGTAATGTCATGGAACACTTCTACGACAGCACAGGTATGACTATCTTGATTCTGTCATAAATTTGTCATGGATGTACATGCATGACAGAAAACGCGACCTACTGTGACAAACACGTATCATCACAAAAGTGTATTTTTTTGTAGTGCATTCCACATCAAAATTTCTGTTTTTATCATTTACCTACTCGAGGACGAGCAGGAATTAAGCTTGGGCTGTTGATACGTCTCCAACATATCTATAATTTTTGATTGTTCCATGCTGTTATATTATCATTCTTGGATGTTTTACAATCATTTTATAGTCATTTTATATCATTTTTTGGTACTAACCTATTGACATAGTGCCCAGTGCCAGTTGCTGTTTTCTGCATGTTTTTTACATCGCAGGAAATCAATATCAAATGGAGTCCAAATGCAACAGAACTCCTAGACGATTTTTTGGGCCAGAAGACATCCAGTGGGCCAAGGAAGCACCTGGGGGGGTTGCTTGAGGGGAGTAGCACCCACCAGGGCACGCCAGGAGGCCCAGGCGCGCCCTGGTGGGCTGTGCCCACCTCGGGTGCCCTCTGAACCGCCTCTTTCCTCTATGGATACCCAATTATTCCAGAAACACTAGGGGAGTCGACGAAAGTCAATTCCAGCCACCTCAGAGTCCAGAACCACCAGATCCAATCTAGACACCATCACAGAGGGGTTTGCTATGTCTTGAGCTTGCGTTAGTTTTCCTTGAAGAGGAGAGGGTGATGCAGCAATAGTAGCGTAAGTATTTCCCTCAGTTTTTGAGAACCAAGGTATCAATCTAGTAGGAGGTTCCTCAAAAGTCCCACGCACCTACACAAACAAATAAAGAACTCGCAACCAACGCAATAAAGGGGTTGTCAATCCCTTCACGGCCACTTGCGAAAGTGAGATCTGATAGAGATAGTATTATAAGATAAATATATTTTTGGTATTTTATAATATAGATGCAAAAAGTAAAGATGCAAATAAAAGTAGATTGAAAGCTTATATGATAAAAGATAGACCCGGGGGCCATAGGTTTCACTAGTGGCTTCTCTCAAGATAGCATAAGTATTACGGTGGGTGAACAAATTAATGCCGAGCAATTGATAGAAAAGCGAATAATTATGAGATTATCTAGGCATGATCATGTATATAGGCATCACGTCTGCGACAAGTAGACCGACTCCTGCCTGCATCTATTACTATTACTCCACACATCGACCTCTATCCAGCATGCATCTAGAGTATTAAGTTCATAAGAACAGAGTGACGCATTAAGAAAGATGACATGATGTAGAGGGATAAACTCATGCAATATGATATAAACCCCATCTTTTTATCCTCGATGGCAACAATACAATATGTGCCTTGCAACCCTTTCTGTCACTGGGTAAGGACACCACAAGATTGAACCCAAAGCTAAGCACTTCTCCCATGGCAAGAAAGATCAATCTAGTAGGACAAACCAAACTGATAATTCGAAGAGACTTGCAAAGACAACTCAATCATACATAAAAGAATCCAGAGAAGATTCAAATATTTCTCATAGATAAACTGATCATAAACCCACAATTCATCGGATCTCGACAAACACACCGCAAAAAGAGTTTACATCGAATAGATCTCGACAAGAGAGGGGGAGAACATGGTATTGAGATCCAAAAAGAGAGAAAAAGCCATCTAGCTAATAACTATGGACCCGAAGGTCTGTGGTAAACTACTCACAACTCATCAGAGGGGCTATGGTGTTGATGTAGAAGCCCTCCACGGTCAATTCCCCCTCCAGCGGAGCGCCGGTGAAGGCTCCAAGATGGGATCTCGCGGATACAAAAGGTTACGGTGGTGGAAATTGTTTTTCGTTGGCTCTCTGGATGTTTTTGGGGTACGTAGGTATATATAGGAGGAAGAAGTACGTCGGTGGCTGCTCGTGGGGCCAAGGAGACAGGGGGCGCGCCCAGGAGGGGTGGGCGCGCCCTCCTATCTCCTGGCCGCCTCATTTGCTTCTTGACTTGCACTCCAAGTTCTCCGGATCACGTTCGTTCCAAAAATGACGCTCCCGAAGGTTTCATTCCGTTTGGACTCCGTTTGATATTCCTTTTCTTCGAAGTACTGAAATAGGCAAAAAAACAGCAATACGGGCAGGGCCTCCGGTTAGTAGGTTAGTCCCAAAAATGATATAAATATGTAAAATAAAGCCCATAAACATCCAAAAGGGGTAATATAATAGCATGGAACAATCAAAAATTATAGATATGTTGGAGACGTATCAGGGTTCATCACTTCCATTGGTGCCTCTCCTATGATGCGTGAGTAGTTCTTTGTAGACCTACGGGTCCATAGTTAGTGGCTAGATGGCTTCCTCTCTCTCTCTCTCTCTCTCTCTCTTGATTATCAATACAATGGTCTCTTGGAGATCCATATGATGTAAGTCTTTTTGCGGTGTGTTTGTTGGGATCCGATGAACTTTGAGTTTATGATCAGATCTATGTTTTTATCCATGAAAGTTATTTGAGTCTTGTTTGATCTCTTATATGAATGATTTCTTATAGCATCGTATTTCTTCTCCGATATTTGGGTTTTGTTTGGCCAACTTGATCTATTTATCTTGCAACGAGAAGAGATGCTTTGTAGTGGGTTCGATCTTACGGTGCTTGATCCCAGTGACAGAAGGGGAACCGACACGTATGTATCGTTGCTACTAAGGATAATAAGATGAGATATATATCTCTGCAATAGATAAACGGATCTCGTCTACATCATGTCATCGTTCTTATTGCATTACTCCGTTTTTCCATGAACTTAATACACTAGATGCATGCTGGATAGCGGTCGATGTGTGGAGTAATAGTAGTAGATGCAGGCAGGAGTCGGTCTACTAATCTTGGACGTGATGCCTATATAACAATCATTGCCTGGATATCTTCATGATTATTTGAAGTTCTATCAATTGCCCAATAGTAATTGTTTTCCCACCGTTTGCTATTTTTTCTCGAGAGAAGCCACTAGTGCAACCTCGGCCCCCTGTTCTCTTTTCATCATATTTGCCTTTGCGATCTATTTTCCCTTGCATTTTTTTTCAGATCTGTTAAACCAAAAATACAAAAATACCTTGCTGCAATTTATTTGTTCCGCGATCTATTTATCATATCTACCACTTTTACCTCACGTTTTTTTGCCTATCTTGAGGCGCCGTACCCGGAAGGGATTGACAACCCGTTTAACACGTCGGGTTGCGAGTATTTGTTATTTGTGTGCAGGTGTTGTTTACGTGGTGTGAGGAGTTCTCCTACTGGTTTGATAACCTTGGTCTCATCACTGAGGGAAATACCTACCGTTGCTATACTACATCATCCCTTCCTCTTTGGGGAAATACCGACATAGCTCTAGCAGACATCAGGGATGTATTACGGAATGAGTAAAGAGACTTCCGGTAACGAGATTGAACTAGGTATGAAGATACCGACGATCGAATCTTGGGCAAGTAACATACCGATGGACAAAGGGGATTACGTATGTTGTCATAACAGTTCGGCTGATAAAGATCTTCATAGAATATGTAGGAGCCAATATGGGCATCCAGGTTCTACTGTTGGTTATTGACCGGAGAGGTGTCTCGGTCATGTCTACATAGTTCTCAAACCACGCTTAACATTCGATGACGATATAGTATTATATGAGTTATGTGATTTGGTGACCGGATGTTGTTTGGAGTCCCGGATGAGATCACGGACATGACGAGGACTCTCGAAATGGTTGAGAGGTAAAGATTGATATATAGGACAATGGTATTCGGACACCGGAAGTGTTTTGGGGGGTACCGGGTACTTATTGGGTCACCGGAAGCGGTTCCGGGCACCCCCGGCAAAAGATATGGGCCTTATGGGCCAAGAGGGGAAACACACCAGCCATAAGGGGATGGTGCGCCCCCCATATGGGCTGGCCTAGGAGAAGGAAAGGGGGGAAGGGAAAGGAAAGTGTGGATTAGTGATACGTCTCTAATGTATCTATAATTTATGAAGTATTCATGCGGTTATATTATCATTCTTGGATGTTTTACAATCATTTTATAGCAACTTTATATCATTTTTTGGGACTAACCTATTGACCCAATGCCCAATTCCAGTTGCTATTTTTGCTTGTTTTTTACATCGCAAGAAATCAATATCAAACGGAGTCCAAACACCGTGAAACTTTTTGTGGATTTTTTATGGACCAAAAGACTCCCAATGGGCCAAAGCAGCACTAGGGGGTGCCCCAAGGAGGCACAACCCGCCAGGGCACGCCTGGGGCCCAGGCACGCCCAGGTGGGTTGTGCCCACCTCGGTGGCCTCCCGCACCCCCTCTTCGCCCTATAAATTCTCAAATATTCCAAAATCCCTCGGGGTTAACCTAGATCTGAAGTTTCGCTGCCGCAAACCTCTGTATCCACGAAAACCAATCTAGACCCTGTTCTGGCACTCCGCCGGAGAGAGAAATCATCGCCGGTGGCCATCTTCATCATCCCGGCAGCCACCACAGTGAGAAGGGAGTAGTCCACCCTTGGGGCTGAGGGTTTGTACCAGTAGCTATGTGTTTAATCTCTCTCTCTCTTTCTCTCTCTCGTGCTCTTGAGATGTCACAATCTTGATGTATCGCGGGCTTTGTTAATATAGTCGGATCATATGGTGTTTTCCCCTCTCTATCTTGTGATGAATTGAGTTTTCCCTTTGAGATTTCGTTTTATCGGATTGAATACTTTTATGGATTTGAGAACACTTGATGTGTCTTGCTATGAATACCCATGGTGACAATGGGGTATCGTATTGATTCACTTGATATGTGTTTTGGCACTCAACTCGCGGATTCCCGAGGTGACATTGGGGTAATCTATGCATAGGGGTTGATGCACGTTCGCGTCTTTGTTTCTCCGGTAGAAATCTTGGGCCAATCTTTGAGGTTCTTTGTGTTGGATTGAGTATTACGAATCTGAATTTGTTTTGGTGTTATGATTAGTACAAACTTTTGATATATCAAACGGAAAGGATAACTTGATGTTATTTTAGTATGAACTCTTGATAGATCGATCGGAAAGAATAACTTTGAGGTGGTTTCGTACCCTACAAACAATTCCTTCTTATGTTCTTCGCTAGATAGGAACTTTGGAGTAATTCTTCATTGCACGTTGAGGGATGGTTATGTGATCCAATTATATTAGCATTGTTGAGAGATTGCACTAGCGAAAGTACGGACCCTAGGCCTCATTTTCAAGCATTGCAATACCGTTTTTGTGCCCATTTACTATTTGCTACCTTGCAGTTTTTATTTATTCAGATTATAAAAATATATTTCTACCATCAATATTACACTTTTATCACCATCTCTTCGCCGAACTAGTTCACCTATACAATTTTCCATTGTATTGGGTGTGTTGGGGACACAAGAGATTTCTTGTATTTGGTTGCAGGGTTGTTTGAGAGACACCATCTTCATCCTACGCCTCCCACGGATTGATAAACCTTAGGTCATCCACTTGGAGTCCCAACACGAGCCTACAAGAATAAAGTTGCGTAGTAGACATCAATTAGGATTCCCACTTCCTTTCCTCTCCCCCCTCTTTCCTCTCCCCTCGGTTATATATGGTAGGGGGTTCCTTGGGAGGGACTCCAAGTAGGATTCTCCTACTTGGGCTCCTCCTATGGCTGCTCCTCCCTCCCTCCCACCTATATATATGTGCGAGGGGGCGCCTAGCACACACCAGATCAATTGTTAGCCGTGTGCGGCGCCCCCTCCACCGTTTACACCCTTGGTCATATTTTCGTAGTGCTTAGGCGAAGCCCTGCGGAGATCACTTCACCATAACCGTCACCACGTCGTCGTGCTGACAGAACTCATCTACTACCTCGACGTCTTGCTGAATCAATAATGCGAGGGATGTCACCGCGCTGAACCTGTGCAGAACGTAGAGGTGCCATGCGTTCGGTACTTGATCGGTTGACATGAGAAGAAGTTCGACTACATCAACCGCATTGTGAAACGCTTCCGGTTACGGTCTACGAGGGTACGTATACACACTCCCCCCTCGTTGCTATGCATCTCCATTGATAGATCATTGCGTGTGCATAGATTTTTTTTGTTTTCCATGCAACGATTCCCAACAATTCTGCCTATGCAGGAACACGCCCGGATCCATGGGTAATCTCCAAAATTCGGCCAAATTCAACAGTGGGATGGCTGGGGGATGATGGTAAGGGGTAGATCCACTTGTCAAACACAAAATTCATGGACCAAATCAACAAATCTCACAAGATCCAACAAATTGCAAGAAAATGTTTAGGACTATTTTTGTGGGGATTTTCGAATTGGGTCAAAAATCAACAAAATTATGCTAGAATATGGGGGGTAGGGACTCCAAGATGTGAGCAAGCATGGCTTACAATACCAAGATGTTGTAGGTGGAACCCTAAGTGGAGATCTTTTCACACTTGGAGGGGGAAAAGGGATGAACACAAAAACATAAAGAGGAAATTCACTCAAACAAAACACAATCACACATCTACTAGAATAGCATAGTTGAGATCCAAAAGAATAAAAGAACAATCCAATGAAACAAGCAGAAAGGTAAGGTTCTTCCCACCCCTAAGGAGGTGAGGTCTTGATGATAGTCTTCTCCAAGAGGAGGTCTTGATATCCACTTGGGATCTTCCCCCTAGGAGGTCTTGATCTCCAAGAGGAGTGGTAGAAGGAGCAAAGCTCTACCAATGTCTCACATATACTTTGCTAACCCTAACAAATACTTAAACATGGAATATTTAGCTAGAGGGAGCTAGGGGACGACTTGGGAGGCAAGACAGGAAACCCTCGACCGAAACCTGGGAGGCCCGTGCACACGGGGTAAGTTAGGCCCGTGCGCACGGGGTGCTACAGCGTCGAGGACCCGTGCGCAAGCACATCTCGTTTACAGAAGGTTTCTGGGAGGCCCGTGGGCACGGAGTCTGGGAGGCCCGTGTGCACGGGGTCGCATGGGACCTATTGTCTTCGTCTTGATGGGCCCCTTCTCCTTCCTTGAGGTCTTGGGGTCCTTATCTTATGCCCATGCGATGTTCCTTAGCTGTTAGGTAGCATTCGTCTTCGTACCTAATGACACATAACATGTTTTGGTGAGGTAGCATCCAAGTTTCATTCATATCCATATCGATCTCAAGTAGGAGTGAGTTCACCTCGGTTTCGATGGCGCGTGCTCGAGCTCTTGTCATAGGTCCAAGGGGTGCTTGATGAGTTGTAGTAGAGTCCATGGGATGATGGAAGGATGCTCCGCATCACTAGGGTTGAATGATTCTCTTATTGGTTTGATAAACCTTGTTTCCCACTGAGGGAAATACTTATCAGCTACTATATTGCCTTCCTTTTCGGGGAAAATCCTAACGCAACTCATAAGTAGCACACGCCCATCACACAACCAGCCTCATAAGCGTGCCACACGTTTCTCATGGGCCCCTTCCTTTACCTTATCTTGCACACCGCAAATGTGAGCCACTTGTTTTCTTCATCTTTTCTTCTCCCCCCTTTCTCCAACGGATTCAGCACACCACAATCACGTTGGCCGTCGGCACCTTCCTGCCGGGCCGCCACGAATCAAGGCCTCCGCCTCAGCTCGGCCTCAACCACCCTCCTTCACGCTCGATGGCAGTCACGCCGCCCCAGCTGGCCCCACGCCAGCGACCTACATGCTCCAGGCCGGCCACCAACAATGTTTGCATCCTTCTTTGGGCCTCCACGTCCCGGCCTCCAGCACCACCGTCACGTCCATCAAGAGGTCAGAGACGAGTTTCTGTAACAACGATACTGTTACAAATTAAGGCGGGGAACGACAAAGGGGATTTAGTTTTCTGCAACAAGCCTCTTGTTGCATAGGGCCGAGCGCAACACTATGTTTGTTGCAAAGGGGCAACAATGAAGTTTCTACAACAAAGTTCTTGTTTCTCACATGCCTTGTTTTAAAGAAAAAATGGTTCGGCGGGAGCACAACAAGTCTCGTGTTGCAAAGTGCCGAGCGCAACATGAGCCTTGCTGCAAAGGCTGGTGCACACTCACGCGAAGAAGGATGGCTGCCGAGCTCGCCATCCAACGGCTACGAAGGCGGCAGATTTTTTCTAAACATGACCCAGCTGATGCGTAGCACACCCAAAACTAACGTGTGAAGTAAACAAAAACAAATGAAGTTTTGAAGCTCCAAAAAAATTCAGGAATGTATTCATGAACTGCACTCCTTTTAGATTAGAAGTGAGCATTTTGATATTTATTTCCCTTTTCTGGACCTGACTTGATTTTGGCCGCGCACCATAAAACCCAGCAATCGCAATTCTTTCCGGACGCTTACCGTTACCTAAAACCCAGAACCCGCAACTCGGCAGCCATGCCGCCGCCGCCTAAGAATCGCAGCCACGCTCCCGCGAAGGCCGGGCAGAGCCGGCCGCCGCCACGCCAGCCGGGGCGGTGGATGGCGAGCCGCGACGCTGGGGAGCGAGCGGCCTTCTTCGCGCGGCGCGAGGCGGCCACGGTGCTCCGGCGCGTGCTACGCGGGGACGCCTCCAAGCGCTCCGGGGGATCCATCAAGTCCCTCGTCTTCTCACCCTCCGTACGCAACAAGCGCGCCACCTTCGCCCTCGTCTGTCAGACCCTCAAGTGTA
>NC_041391.1:295472512-295601065 GCF_002162155.2 Triticum dicoccoides | reverse complement strand
GCGCTCGCGTGCAAGGTGTTCGATGTAATGCCAGTGCAGAGCCTCGTTGCTGCATTCTCGCTATGATATCCAATGCGTCCGATAGAATGCCGCTGTAAAGATATGCTGCTAGTTGTGCGCATCAACTTCTATTTAATGCCCTAGTTGAAGATACTTTAATGTCTTTACTACATGTGACGTAATCCTTCTCGTCCAAGCACGATCTATAGAATGAATAAATATGGCAATGTTAACAGAGTGGATTTCTGGCTAACTCAAGCTTCCGGAGAATAATGCTCCGCGTTCTCTAATTATAAAACAACTAACCTTGAAGAAATGTACATATTCGATCAGTATGTTAGTCCATCCGATGAGAATGTACATAGCTGACGACCAGGAAATAAAACCATATGTGGTGCTGTTTGAAATAAGCAAACACAAGATCTCTGCAGTTATGCTTTCCCCCTTGTGCTTTAACTCTCAGTTTGTATGTTCCTGCATTGACTTCTCCCTCATAATTTCTTTGTTTCCTTTAATCAGATCTTCCAATTCTTAAGGAGGTTTTAGCATCAAGTGGAGTATTCAGCAGCAAATGGAAGGTCAGCCTTTGAACTAAATGTTATGAATTAATTGATTCCCTTCTTGCGTTTTTATACCAGTCTTGTGTTGATAGGTTTCATGGCCCTTAAGTGTCTACTTATAAGTTATAACACCGCCAGTGAAGGAAGTAATGCATGGATTGACTATGCATTCCCTTTTTCTTGCAGAAACAAGAGGAATTAGTTTATGTGACGGCCTACGACATCCTCTTCGGTCAGGTTTGTCAGTTACTAGGTTCTTTGGATCAGTGTCTAACCTTCTAATTGTTAAGTTCTAACCTTGTCGCTATAAAACAGTTAAACTTGAGTTATGGAATTAAGCACTAGTTTGCCATGTCATTCGCTTGATCAGTCTTGTTGTTCTGCTTCTTCTTCCCATTCAAAGAAAATCTGACATGAAGTAGCATTCGTAGGAAATTGCAGTTTCTGGATCTGTCGAGGAGTATATTATGCTACATAAAGATACTTTTAGGACTGCTCTTCAGAAAATATGTG
This sequence comes from Triticum dicoccoides, assembly GCF_002162155.2. Lineage (NCBI taxonomy): Eukaryota > Viridiplantae > Streptophyta > Magnoliopsida > Poales > Poaceae > Triticum > Triticum dicoccoides. Next base: position 295,599,992 of record NC_041391.1, on the reverse strand, counting down.
TTAAAAGGAAAGTCAGTAATGTTGAGGATTTGTTAAGCGAGAAAACTACAGGTATCCTTCTCTGTTCTCTCTGACATGTTCCTTTTGTAGTAGGTCATTGACTGTTCCTCTAATATGATTGCCCCTGCTTCTCTGAGCCGCCTGATGATCTTGACCATCCAGATCAAATGCATTCATTTGATCACATAATTCTCTGTACACGGCATAATAGATTGTGTCACAGCTGAAAACTTGAGTTTTTTCATATGCAGCATCTATGTGAGGTGTTACAGCTATGAACTTCAACTATTTCATATGCAGTGTATTATATGAGGTTGTTTTCTTGTGTCAACGCTCAACACTGACTTTCATGCTAGGTTTGAGACTTTAAACATTTTTTATGTCGAGTACTTTCTGACCCCATATGATAATTGATAAGTTCTGGTTAACTTAGGGAAATCTGTCAATTGTATTTTAGATAGTATCCTTCAAAAGAACAACTAATAAAACAATAGCCATTTTCATACTACTTGGAAAAAAACAGTTTAATTTTCAATATTAGATCACAACCGTGTCCTGGAGAAGGTGCACCACAACTGCTGCTGTGCATTTGCTCAATTTTGACATGTCAGTGATATGCCATCCTCATTATACATAAATTAAATGGTACTAGCAAAGTTTTGTGCATGCAATGCTGTTTATTATTCTTTTATTTCTGCAGTCAAACCGAAGCCCAGGTTTGTTCGTGTAAACACACTCAAGACCACAACAGGATCGGTTATTGAAGTACTAAGTAAAATGCACAAGGTACTTCACCTATCTTCTACTCCCTCCGATCCAAAATAAGTATCGCAGTTTTGAACTAAGTTAGTTCAACCTTAGTTGAAAACTGCGACACTTATTATGGATCGAAGGGAGTAGTACTGTTTAGCAAGCACGTTTCTCCAAGTAACAAGCCTGCTGTCCAATGTTTCTTGGTATAACTTAGATATCACTTTCATGCTCTGCCATTCTTAGTGATACTCGAAATTCACCTATTGGTAGGTTGATAAAGATGATATGGTTCCAGACATGTTGGTGCTGCCTCCTGGAACTGATATGCATAAACATCCATTGGTCACAGATGGAAAGGTGTTTTTGCAGGTGAAGCCTTGTGATTCTGTAGCATCTGCATCTGAAAGAAACCTTATCTAATATCATTTCCTCTCTCACTTTAACCTGTTTGCACAGGGAAAAGCAAGTTGTATGGTGGCAGCTGCAGTGAGCCCTAAGCCGGGTTGGAAGGTTAGTGTAGTTTATTTAATCACACTAGTTCTTATCGCATATATTTATTTTCGTCTTGCTAGTTGCAACCATTTGAGCTAAGTGAAATATTTAATTTTAATTACATTTCGATCTTTCTTAATTGATAGGATTTTACAAAACAATATTCTGGACCTTAGTATTGCATCTTTAGTACTAGGACGTAAAATTGTGGCGACGAGGAGTTTTCTTGGAAAAATAAGTTTTGAGGGATGCCCGCAGTGTAAAATATAATAATCCTGAAATTTATCACTTAACAATTTGTATATCGTTGTCAAAGTTTGCAAAAGTCTATGCTTATTTACTATGCTTCATGACTCATGATTATGGAACGAATGTTGCATTCTGAGCAGTTGATAAGTATCACTCTGGTTTGTATCACTTTACATACTTAGGACTTGTGTCATGTCAGATCATTAATTTCCAGTTGAACATTAAACTTAGGTTATTGATGCATGTGCGGCTCCAGGGAACAAAACAGTCCATCTTGCTGCACTCATGAATGGAGAAGGGAGTATTATTGCTTGTGAACTTAACAAAGAGAGGGCCAAGACATTGCAACATACTGTCAGAAGATCTGGAGCAAACAGTATCCTTTCTTAAATGCTTTATTATTACCTCTAGCTCTAGTGATCTCGCAATTATATATTTCCTAGGCATTATTTTACTGTTAAATCGTGCTTTTCACCTTGCATTTTATCTAGGAAAAAAGTGTTTATAAGTTCGCATAATTTCTGCAGTAAAGTAAGTACCTTGTGAATTCTTTTGACCTTCAAATACAAATCCCCTGCTAACCCGAGTGAGGTTTCAAATGCTTTTGTTTTGTGACAGTAGCTTTCATATGTTTCTTTGACATTTATTCACAAGGGCACAAAACTAACAGCATTCCATCTTTCAATCAGGCATATCTTTGCACCTTCTTTGTGTATGTGGAAATGATCATGCATTCACTTGTCTTCTGGCTACTTTGACCCAACCCTTGATATCATTTTTCTCTAAAGTGTAATACACAAACCATTATGTCAAGGGGGTCGCTGTGATATATGTGGACTATCTATGGTGATCATTTCTTTGTCTAATTGTATGTAGTCTTTTCCTTCCAATTTGCAACTGTATCCACCTGTTCAACATATACTATGTTACAAAGTTTGTGACATGATACAATAATCAGATTTCTTAACCAGTTTTGTAGATATTGAAACAGTTATTGGTGACTTTTTGAATATAGATAGCAATGATCCGTCATATGCAGAGGTTTGTAGTACTTGTGTTGTTATTCTTACTATTGTTAGAAAGATTAGATTCATGTATTGAATTTCCGGTATTGACATCCATAATGATCTACTCCCTCCGTCCCATAATGTAAGACGTTTTTTGAGCCATGGGACGGAGGAGTATTGTCTATTGATGAAAACTTCAGACAAGCATACATTTTTTGAGCTTTCCATTTGTCTTGTCGAACAATCAACCCTAATTGTGTTGTGTGCTTCAATACAATGATGGTTGTGCAGGTTCGTGCTATTCTGTTAGACCCCTCTTGCTCTGGATCTGGAATCTCTACCGAGAGACTCGACCACTTGCTTCCTTCACATTCTATAGGTAACTGTGTGCTATGGAGGCTGCTCTTACGACATATATGTACTTCTCATATTCAATATGAAAACTTCGAATCTGCATTGTGTGTTCATACCACATTGAGTTCATCCTAGTTTTCATACCACATTGAATCTTCTCGTATTCAATGTGTGTTCATGCCACATTGAGTTCATCCTAGTTTTCTCCGCAAACCATGAAAATGAACTTCTATTTTTTTTCCTGGACAAAATAAGAAGGCTAAGGTTCTGTTAGCATCTTATGCAGTCTGATACTCTGATGGGTCATCCGGCCTTCTGTAGTTCTGTAGTTGGCACAGGGGCTTTGCTTGCTTGGTCAATTTTGACCCGAAATAGTGAAACATTTGAATGTCAGGGATGTTTCTTAAGGTCTACATTTTTTCAAAGATGCAAGTGAGGGAAACAGATTCACCCCACCACCATTATACCAGTATCCAACTGGGACATTTAAACTAAAGAAACCCTGTTCTGCAGATGATCAGGATGATGCAGGTTCAAGCGCAAGGATCCGGAAACTGTCCGCCTTTCAGCGGAAAGCTCTCTCACATGCTCTATCATGTAAGTTCCTACTCTACTCGGTCTGTTTAATGATCGCATTTCTATGGACAACTGTCGCAGAAACTGAAGTGAAAAGCTTCCGTCCACGTCTGCAGTTCCCTCTGTAGAGAGATTGGTCTACAGCACCTGTTCAATACACCAGGCAGAGAATGAGGATGTCGTCAGCTCTGTGCTACCTTTAGCCTCATCACTCGGTTTCGAGCTCGCTACCCCATTCCCTCAATGGAGGCGCCGTGGCCTTCCGGTCTTCTACGGAGGTATGTTCCCTTTCCCTGAACAACTCAAATACGCTTCTCGATGACCTTCTGTTGGCATGAAATTATACACCCTCACGGCTTTCCTTGTTTGCAGCCGAGCATTTGCTTCGGACAGACCCCGAGGATGACCTGGAGGGATTCTTCATAGCGCTGTTTCTGAGGAAAGCAGCCGCCGCTGATGCTTTGGAGCCTAGCGAAGACGGTGGCGCGTTGGGAAGGAAAAGGAAACGAGCTTGCACAACGCGAAGCGGAGGTCTCAGGGCGTTCAGCTCCTTGAGATTGTCCAGGATGGACGTGCTCTGCTCCATCTGGGGTATATAGAGATGTTGCCCTAGGATCTTTGAGCGATTTCTTTTGGTAGCGGCAGCTGAACGAAGCCGGCGTTGGACTTGTAACTGAATTTTGCATTTTCTCGATATGTAGGCAGAATTGTAAACTACGGCCATTGTGCACGTTCAATTTTGAAGCAATTAACATCGAAAAAGAGACGTGTATTACTACTATTGCACCCAAGAACACGTTATCATCAACAAGAATCGGAAAGGAAATTGTGTCAATTCCTATCTTAACGAGATGTATTTTTGACTGTAAGATCAGATTAGGCGGCTGAAAACTCTGGGTACTGAATGCTAATCCTTAGGGGATCCCCCCCCCCCTCTCCTGCGACCACGTCGCCCCGCGGGCGGCCGGTTGTGTCCAGCCTCCTCCTCCGCGCAACTCTCCCTCCCCCTTCCTCCCTGCTGTCGTCGCCGGCGCCCGCTGCGGGCCTGGCCCGGGCGACGCTGGTGGCGGCGGCCCCCTGCCTTTCCCCTCTCGGGTGTCCACCGGCGTGGGACGGGGCGACCTCGGGTGGTGCTTCTCGGCGGCGACGGTCCAGCGCGGCGGCGGGGGCTCCTGACGCGAGCGGGGGCGGGCTTCTGGTTGGCGGCGGCGCGGTCTGGCGGCGCCCGCTCGGCCCAGATCTGGGCCCTTCGGGCCCTATCTGGGCCTGGGCAGGCTGGCGCGGAGTGGGTCTGCTTCGTGGCTTCCGGGAGGCGGGGGAGCGGCGATGAGTGGCAGGGTGCTGGCGGCGCCATCGCCGGCTTGCTGCAGCGTGGCGGCGGGGCTTCGCGGGCCCGTTTCGGGCCTGGCCGAGCCAGGGGTGGCCTGGCATGCCCTGCTGCCGCGTCCGGACGGCTACCGCGACAGTGCCGGAGGCTCTATTCTCCCGCATGACGGCGGTGGAGATGGTTCCCTCCCGTTCGGCTTCGGTGTTGCTTCTCCCTCCGCAGGGCGCTTCTCTCCGGTCCTCTTGGCCTCGTGTGGGTGTTCGCAGTGTGGCGGCGTGGGTGGCGGCGCAACCGCGATGGCGCATGGTGGTGGGCGGCGGTTTGGCTGATCGGCTCCGGTCCGTTGGGCGGTGGGGATTGGAGTACGGGAGAAATCTTTGCCGGTCTTCGGCTCCGATGCGGTGACACCTACGAGTGCCACCATTCCTTCCTGAAGGGTGTCGGTGATATCCATCCCCCACGTCCCTCCGCGTGCCGGGGAAATCCTAGGACATGTCCGGGCAACAGCGTCATCGGCGTCGCTTTCCTTCTTGGAGGTGCTGTTTTGTTTGCGGTGGTTCGGAGCCTCGGGTTGTAGTGGTTTGTCTCTGGTGGGCGTAGCGGTGGCGGGTCATCCGCGCTTGTCGAGCTGCCATTGTTGGCATTTGCTTCTTCTTCCTTTTCTTTTTGGCTTGTTGTGCTGTTCGCCCCAGCAATCTGTGGCACCCCGGCTCAGAGCGACCGGTTTACCCTGCATTGCCAGCCCAGAGACCTTGTCTTCTGGCAACACACAACAACATGGCACAGAATACAACCGCTTTACTCATGCTAGCGGAACATAGTTCATATTACAACAGTTAGGGAGGCCAAGCGGCACACATGGTGCGTGAAAGTGCAACTATCCCTAGGTGGTTTTGGTAATTCATAACAACATATAGCTCATTGAGCTAATGCTATTCCAAGACTATTATTTCAGGAAAGCTCAATGAATGGCATGGCATGGATGATGAAAGTGGATCCCTCAAAATACTAAGGACAAAGGATTGGCTCAAGCTCAAAAGCTCAAGACTCTTCATTTTATATTTTAGTGATCCAAGATCACACTGAGTCTATAGGAAAAGCCAATACTATCAAGGAGGGACGAGGTGTTGCTTAATGAGCCTCTTGCTTCATGTGCTTTGTGATATGCTCCAAAACCCTCAACTACTTTCCCACATCCACAAATGACCTAAACCCAAAGCCAAAATCGGTCACACCGATTCTTCCTATCCGGCGCCACCGATTCCAAAAGTCATAGTCACTGCCACAAACCCTAAGCAAATCGGTCTTACCGATAGGGATCTCGGTCTCACCGAGATGGGATTGTAATCTCTCTGTTTCCCTTCATAACGTTTCGGTCTAACCGAAGTGAGCGATCGGTCCCACCGAGATTGCAATGTAAACTCTCTATTTTCTTTTTGTAACATTTCGGTCTCACCGAAAAGAGCAAATCGGTCCCACCGAGTTTACCTGACCAACTCTTTGGAAAACTTATTACCAAATCGGTCTCACCGAGTTTGTGTAATCGGTCTTACCGAGCTTACGTTATGCCCTAACCCTAACCGAATCGGTCTCACCGAGATGCATGTCAGTCCCACCGAAAATCACTAACGGTCACTAAGTTTACTAAATCGGTCCGACCGAGTCTGTTGAATCGGTCCCACCGAGTTTGGTAAATTGTGTGTAACGGTTAGATTTTATGTGGAGGCTATATATACCCCTCCACCTCCTCTTCATTCGTGGAGAGAGCCATCAGAACGAACCTACACTTCCAACTTACCATTTCTGAGAGAGAACCACCTACTCATGTGTTGAGGCCAAGATATTCCATTCCTACCATATGAATCTTGATCTCTAGCCTTCCCCAAGTTGCTTTCCACTCAAATCTTCTTTCCACCAGATTCAAATCCCATGAGAGAGAGTTGAGTGTTGGGGAGACTATCATTTGAAGCACAAGAGCAAGGAGTTCATCATCAACGCACCATTTGTTACTTCTTGGAGAGTGGTGTCTCCTAGATTGGCTAGGTGTCACTTGGGAGCCTCCAACAAGATTGTGGAGTTGAACCAAGGAGTTTGTAAGGGCAAGGAGATCGCCTACTTCGTGAAGATCTACCGCTAGTGAGGCAAGTCCTTCGTGGGCGACGGCCATGGTGGGATAGAAAAGGTTGCTTCTTCATGGACCCCTTGTGGGTGGAGCCCTCCGTGGACTCGCGCAGCCGTTACCCTTTGTGGGTTGAAGTATCCATCAACGTGGATGTACGATAGCACCACCTATCGGAACCACGCCAAAAACATCCGTGTCTCCAATTGCGTTTGAATCCTCCAAACCCTTCCCTTTACTTTCTTGCAAATTGCATGCTTTAATTTCCGCTGCCTATATATACTCTTTGCATGCTTGCTTGAATTGTGTGATGATTGCTTGACTTGTCCTAAAGTAGCTAAAATCTGCCAAACTCTAAAATTGGGAAAAAGGTTAAGTTTTTATTGGTCAAGTAGTCTAATCACCCCCTCTAGACATACTTCAAGGTCCTACAAGTAGTATCAGAGCTTTGGTCTCCATTTGCTTTGATTTCCATAGCTTTTGATGGTCATAGCCTTGGTTTCACAACCTAGGAGAGTATGGCGTCTAGCGAGGGAAATTATCACCGTAGAGGTCCTTACTTTGATGATACTAATTTTGCTAGTTGGAAGCATAAGATGAAAATGCATATTCTTGGACATAACCCCGCCGTATGGGCAATTATTTGTATTGGCTTGCAAGGTGAATTCTTTGATGGGAGAGAACCGAACCGTGAAGCTAATGCGGAAGAATTGAAGATGCTGCAATACAACGCTCAAGCTTGTGATATCATCTTCAACGAATTGTGCCCCGAAGAATTCAACAAAATAAGCCGTCTTGAGAATGCAAAGGAAATTTGGGATACTTTGATTGATATGCATGAAGGTATCGAGTCCGTCAAGGAATCAAAGTTCGATGTGCTCTAAAGTCAGCTTGACAAGTTCAAAATGAAGGATGGTGAAGGTGTCACTGAAATGTACTGTAGGCTTGCTCTTATCACAAATGAGATTGCCGGCTTAGGGAGTGAAGAGATGACCGACAAATTCATCATCAAGAAGATCCTAAGATCATTGGATGGAAAGTATGATACCGTGTGCACGTTGATCCAAATGATGCCAAACTACAAAGATCTCAAGCCAACGGAAGTCATTGGAAGAATTGTTGCTCATGAGATGTCACTCAAGGATAAGGAGGAACTTCACAACAAGTCAAGTGGTGCTTACAAAGCCTCAAGTGAAGCCCCCACATCATCAAGTGAGAAACAAACCTTCAATGAAGAATTGAGCTTAATGGTGAAGAACTTCAACAAATTCTACAAGAGTAGAACCAAAGAAAAAAACTCCAAGTCAAGGTCTTACAATGACAAAAGATCTTCTAGTCGAGAGTGCAATTGCTACAATTTTGGGAGACCCGGACACTACTCCAATGAGTGTACGGCACCCTACAAAAGAAGAGAAGATTCTCCAAGAAGAAGAAGCAAAAGAGAAGAATCACCACCAAGAGAGAGGAGGAGTAGAGATGATCGTTATGAACGAAGACCCTCACAGAGAAGCAAGGATTCGGAAAGGAAGGACAAGTCATCAAGGAGCTACACAAAACGAAGACATCAAGCTCATGTTGGTGAATGGGTATCCGGCTCCGACTCCGACAATCACTCCGAGAGAAGCTATCACTCCGACTCCGAATATACTCAAGATGAAGGTGTTGCCGGTCTATCACTTGTGTCAACCAACTCCTACGACATATTTAATTCACCAAATGAAGGTGTTGGAAGATGCTTCATGGCCAAAGGTCCAAAGGTAACACATCCTGAGTATGTTGATTTCAATAGTGATGAAGATGCCTTGCTTGTGGACGATGATTTACTTGTTGACAACTCTAGTGATGAATACTATGATGAAACGTCAATTAATCATGCTAATCAAGATAAAAAAATGACAATGATAAGGAGAAGATTGAGCTTCTAACTAAAGAACTAAACACTCTTAAGTTGGCTCATGAAACTATCTTCGAAGATCATCGAGAACTTTTAAGGGCTCATGAGAAGTTACGCTTTGAAAAGCTCAATCTTGAGCAAGAGCATGAGTTCTTAAAGGCAATTAATGATGATCTCCGCAAGAAAAGTTCTTCTTACATTGCCAAGCGTTTACTCTTATCTACTTACATGCCTCAAGTCAAGTCTAGTAACAAGTACAAGAAAGATACTTCCTCTAGTAGTAACAATGATAATGTCAAATCCAATATTGTTGCTTCTAGTAGTTCTCTTGATTCCATTAATGATTCTCTTAGCCAAGTTACACTTGAGCAAGAAAATAGCTTATTGAAGGGAATTATAGAGAAAGGTGTTTACAAGAGCCTTGCCGGGAGTAAGCAATTCGAGGAAATTGTACGCAAGCAAGGAAGGCACCGGAAGAATCAAGGTGTTGGTTTTGAACGAAAGTTCAATGCCAATGGAGTCGAGTGGTAAGAAGATCAATACCCCAAGACGAAGTTTGTTCCTCAACAAGAGAAGTATGATCCTACTTCCTTCAAGGGAACACAAGCTCAAGATGATCTTCCACCACAAGACCACAAGAACAAAGGCAAGGAAAAGCTTCAAGAAGATATTGATGCATTTGAAGAAGCACCTAACGCCTCGTTCAAGTGGGTCCCCAAGACTACGTCGAGTTCTACTTCATAAAGTACAACTACAACTCCAAGGATTCCCATCAAGATGATGTGGGTCTCGAAGAAGAAGAAGTAGAGAGTTCTTGAGGGTGACTCCGCCAACATTCTTCACTCATATCATTATGGCAAGAACAAGTGCAATCAACTTCCACATCTTGCACTAGTTCAAGGAGTCACAAACCCTCATGTTGGTAAGGTAAGGGACAAGGTAACCTAATGATTTCATGGACATCATCTTGTGTGTGCATCACTCTATGTCTATGGATATTCTTGTTTCTTCCTTGTGGGACTAACCCATGCAGGTAAGTTGAAAGTGCAACTCACTCCAAAGGATTGCTCCAAATGATCTACATCAACATTGAGCATCCACATCTTCAACACCTACATGAAGTCATCATCGACAAAACCCAAGGTTAGTTCATCCCTCTAAGGGGGGATCTCACATCTAGGGGGAGCTTAACTCTAAAAATTGAGTCAAAGCAACTCTAATGATGTGAACACATCAATGCATTATGTAAAAGTGGTAACCCCACTTGAGCTTAAACGATGAGTATGACCTATGATCAAAATGTTCTCATTTGACTCCTAAGTCAATATACTCATATATAGATGACCTAGTCATCGCCAATTGTTTGATAGATGCTAGAATTGGTTGTGCATGCTTTGCCACATATTTCATTTGCCATCTTATTGTGTGAGCATGTTGGTGCATATTTTACTCATTCAAGGACATCCACTTGTTGCTTTGATTGTTTGGTTTCTTTTCTTTTTGCCAAGTGGATGGACAAGAATGCCCAAGAACCTCCTTTAGCTATCTATGCTTTTCTCGTCTCAAACTCTATTCATGCTACATCACAAAATTTGATCAAGTCAGATTCGAACCACTCTGGGTGAGGAGCACTCGGAGTCCCTGATTCGTCATAGACTTAAACTTCCAAAACCTCTTCGTGATTCTCGGTCTGACCGATTCCTCCATTTCGGTCCTACCGAGATCATTAAGTTGATCTGAGTTTTCAATCTCGGTGCAACCGATTCGAACTTTTCGGTCACACCGATTTGCTGCAACTGAACACAGTTATGCATCTCGGTACCACCGAGTTGTTCCACTCGGTCACACCGACAGGGTCGGGCTATAAATAGTCACGAGCAAAATTTTGGAAATTTCTCCGAAACCCTTCGCCCGCGCAATAGCTCGCTCTGCCATCGGAGGTCTCCGGATCGTCTCCTCGTCGCCAGCAGCCTCCTGTCGCTGGTCTCCGCCACCGTCAACGGATTTCGTCCCCGCCGTTGTCGCCGTAGCGAGTCCACCGCCAAGTGAGGGTATGGACTCGATCTTTGTGCTATCCATGTCTGATTCCTAGCACATTGTATTCTTATTGAATCTTGCCACGATTGAGATACTCCTATCCAGCTAGAGTAGTGCGTAGATTAGATGAGATTCAAATTTTTAGGGTTAGGTTTCCGCCGAAACCATCTCGGACCCACCGAGTTGAAAAACTCGGTCTCACCGATTTGGCTTATGCCATTGCACTAGTGACTCTCGGTCTGGCCGAGAATTACTAATCGGTGTGACCGATTTGAGGATTCTGTGAAACCCTAGCAATCTCGGTGCCACCGAACTGTGACTCGGTCCCACCGAGATCATCAGTTTAGGTTCCACAACTGCTTCGGTATCACCGAGTTTGAAAATCGGTTGATCCGAAATGCTTTCTGTGGAAAACTAAAACTGAATTTTTGAATCATTCTTTTGCAAAAAAAATCTCTGCATTTTGTGATGCTCATCCAATCTATCTCATCTATAACTCTTCACAGGGTCAGCAGTCAGCCTTTTGCAGCATGTCAGACCAGAGTGACAGCCAGAACAGGTCAGAAGCACATATGGACTTGAGTGAGGGCACTAGTCCCTCAACCTCAGATGAAGGGAGCAAAAGCACTCCTAGCAATTTGCCTAAGGCTGCTACTAGGCAAAGGAGGAAGAGAACTTCAGACTCAGAGGATGAAGACTATAAAGCAGAAGAGGATGAGGCTACTTCCAAGAAAGTAGTGCTCAAGAAGGAATATGGCTCTGCACATAGCACTAAGCCAGGTCTGAAGAGGAAAGTGCCTGCCAAGAGGACACCAATGCCAAAGGCCAGAAAGTCCACTCAAGTGCCAGCTCAGACAGAACCCAAAGAGGCACCTGAGAAGAAAGTCACTTCTTTCCAATCTCAGAAAGTTCCCACTGGAGAGACTATGAAGCTCACCATAGAATCAGAGGAAGATGGTGCACAGGACAAGAAAAAGAAGAGAGCAAGAACCACAACTGCCAAGGTCCTTGGAAAACCCTCTATGAGAAGAGATTCTGAAGAAGAGGAAGAGGTTGCTGCACCAGCACCTAAGGCACCCAAGCTTATGGGAGATGCAATCAGATCAGGGACTGCAACATCTAAGCCCAAGGAAGCACCCAAAGCTGCCTCCAAGTCCAAGCAAGTTCCAAAGAGGAATACTAGGAGTATTCCAGCTGCTGAGAAAAACAAGGCCCCAATGCCAAATGTTGCTAAAGAAGAAGATGAAGAAGGTCAAGTCCTAAGGAAGCTCAAGCCCAAGATACCAGACCACAATGATGCCCATCCCGTGGCTGAGGACATGAGGATCAGGAAGGATTCAGGGCTGAGACTATGAAGGATGGAAGATCCATATGCTTCAAGGAGAAGAAGGAGAAGGCAAAGAAGGAGAAGGCTGCCAAGATGCCAACTCAAGAGGAGGCATCTGAATATTTCCTGAAGACTAAACAGGAGCATCTTGGTTACTTGATAGCATCAACACTGAGGATTGAGAAGGGACTGTCCATCCTCACTCAGAATCAGGAGAGCCTTGAGAGAATCATGGAACTCAAATTCCATGACCTTGATGTCAAAGTAACTGAGATTCAGTCAGTTGTGGAGCAACTGCAGGAGGACATGCAGGAGAAGCAGGGCAAGACTACAACAAATGTGTTTGCCAGAGTACCCAGAGCCCAGAGGTCAGTTGCAGTGCCAGTGACAGACACTAGAGCAACAACTTCAGCACCAGCTACCGCCCCTTCAGTTCCAGTGCAACCAGCTCCAGCATCCACTCCAGTACCCTCTACTTCAACTGAAGCCTTCGTCCATGGAGTTATCAGGACACCACCACCAGAAGATCAAGCCTGAGAGTCGATCTAGCACTATGCATTTTCTATGAACTTTTTGGTAACTTGTTGCCAAAGGGGGAGAAAAATGTATAGATCATAGGCTTCGAGAGAGAGAGTGTTGCTTTTGTTCTCTCTTGCTTTATTTGGTGGTTTTTTAAACTTGTTTGCTTTTGGTCGTTTGAGTTACTATGCTTGTGAGACATTGATGATCATGTGTTTGATCATAAGCTACACTTACACATGTTTGATGATATTATCCTATCTATCTTATGTGATCATTCACTATGCTTGGTGATGAGTGCATGTATTCAATGTTTATTATTTTGAGCGCTCCACCAAGATGTATGTGACATGGAAGAGTAACCCATGAGCCTAATTCATTGTGCATTTGCAGTCCAAAGCAAATCCTAAACTATGCACAAATTTAGGGGGAGCTCTTGCTTATCACATACTTCTCAAAGCAACGATGTTTTTCAATCTTATTATAATTTGTCGAAGCTTTGATCTATATGTTGTCATCAATTACCAAAAAGGGGGAGATTGAAAGTGCAACTATCCCTAGGTGGTTTTGGTAATTCATAACAACATATAGCTCATTGAGCTAATGCTATTCCAAGACTATTATTTCAGGAAAGCTCAATGAATGGCATGGCATGGATGATGAAAGTGGATCCGTCAAAATACTAAGGACAAAGGATTGGCTCAATCTCAAAAGCTCAAGACTCTTCATTTTATATTTTAGTGATCCAAGATCACATTGAGTCTATAGGAAAAGCCAATACTATCAAGGAGGGATGAGGTGTTGCTTAATGAGCCTCTTGCTTCATGTGCTTTGTGATATGCTCCAAAACCCTCAACTACTTTCCCACATCCACAAATGACCTAAACCCAAAGCCAAAATCGGTCACACCGATTCTTCCTATCCGGCGCCACCGATTCCAAAAGTCATAGCCACTGCCACAAACCCTAAGCAAATCGGTCTTACCGATAGGGATCTCGGTCTCACCGAGATGGGATTGTAATCTCTCTGTTTCCCTTCGTAACGTTTCGGTCTAACCGAAGTGAGCGATCGGTCCCACCGAGATTGCAATGTAAACTCTCTGTTTCCTTTTTGTAACATTTCGTTCTCACCGGAAAGAGCAAATCGGTCCCACCGAGTTTACCTGACCAACTCTCTGGAAAGCTTATTACCAAATCGGTCTCACCGAGTTTGTGTAATCGGTCTTACCGAGATTAGGTTATGCCCTAACCCTAACCGAATCGGTCTCACCGAGATGCATGTCAGTCCCACTGAAAATCACTAACGGTCACTAGGTTTACTAAATCGGTCCGACCGAGTCTGTTGAATCAGTCCCACCGAGTTTGGTAAATTGTGTGTAACGGTTAGATTTTGTGTGGAGGCTATATATACCCCTCCACCTCCTCTTCATTCGTGGAGAGAGCCATCAGAACGAACCTACACTTCCAACTTACCATTTCTGAGAGAGAACCACCTACTCATGTGTTGAGGCCAAGATATTCCATTCCTACCATATGAATCTTGATCTCTAGCCTTCCCCAAGTTGCTTTCCACTCAAATCTTCTTTCCACCAGATTCAAATCCCATGAGAGAGAGTTGAGTGCTGGGGAGACTATCATTTGAAGCACAAGAGCAAGGAGTTCATCATCAACGCACCATTTGTTACTTCTTGGAGAGTGGTGTCTCCTAGATTGGCTAGGTGTCACTTGGGAGCCTCCAACAAGATTGTGGAGTTGAACCAAGGAGTTTGTAAGGGCAAGGAGATCGCCTACTTCATGAAGATCTACCGCTAGTGAGGCAAGTCCTTCGTGGGCGACGGCCATGGTGGGATAGACAAGGTTGCTTCTTCGTGGACCCCTTGTGGGTGGAGCCCTCCGTGGACTCGCGCAGCCGTTACCCTTCGTGGTTTGAAGTCTCCATCAACGTGGATGTACGATAGCACCACCTATCGGAACCACGCCAAAAACATCCGTGTCTCCAATTGCGTTTGAATCCTCCAAACCCTTCCCTTTACTTTCTTGCAAGTTGCATGCTTTAATTCCGCTGCCTATATATACTCTTTGCATGCTTGCTTGAATTGTGTGATGATTGCTTGACTTGTCCTAAAGTAGCTAAAATCTGCCAAACTCTAAAATTGGGGAAAAGGTTAAGTTTTTATTGTTCAAGTAGTCTAATCACCCCCCCTCTAGACATACTTCAAGGTCCTACAGCTGAACATTATGTACATTATTTAGTGAACATAAAGGAGCCTCGATCATGACAACTACTCGGCAGCGGAACAATGTCGTAGCGGGACTCCATAGCACAAGGACACCGACGTGGACACGGGCTAGACTCGGACAACACTCCTTTCCAACGGGACTTTCTAAAATCTGGCATGACACGCCAGGTCAGTACATTGAATGTACTTGCAAGCTCACATTAAGCATAAACAAGATGACAACCAATATTATGATATTTATCCAGTTTAATCAATAATGCAGCTATATAACCAACATGATGTGACTATGCCCAACAGGTACTCATTCTCCCAACTTGCTTACCAGATGTGACCAACAAACATAATATTGCCAACACATACCCGTGATCCTTACGGCAATCACAACCCGACCATCTCATGGCCCGTGATCCTTACGGCGATCACAACCCAACCAACTCATGGCCTGTGATCCTTACGGCGATCACAACCCGACCAACTCGTGGCCAACTCAACACGATGACCTCACTGTCATCCTTAGTGCAATTTAGTGTGCATATTTATTAAGTGTTGACCCATGGTGTACCTTACTTTGGAGCGTGTCCGTATCCGTGGACTCGGCTATCGATAGATTAAATACACTCTGCAGAGGTTAGTACACTATACCCACACTACGGAACACATGGCCTCACTCTCCCATCCGAGTGGACCAACAGCGTTCCGATGAAACCATTTCACTGTCATGACACTCCCCCGGCCCCTCTGACTCAGACCCCACTAGGCTAGTCCTGGGTGGCCCTGTGTCTACCTCCAGACACCTCGACCACCGCCGTGGCCACGATCCACACTGGGATCCGGTACCAAACTTAACTTAACAACGGGCTCACAAGGTTATGCTTGCCTACCGGGCCAGGGTACATCACGTCCATAACCTTCCCCAATTTGAGGTACCGACCAGAGGCACGAAAATGAAACG
The DNA here is from genome assembly GCF_002162155.2 of Triticum dicoccoides. Lineage (NCBI taxonomy): Eukaryota > Viridiplantae > Streptophyta > Magnoliopsida > Poales > Poaceae > Triticum > Triticum dicoccoides. The sequence goes on along the minus strand of NC_041391.1, from coordinate 295,584,147 downwards.
CATTAAGGCCGTCCCATACCGGCAAATGTGGTTGCACTGGGAAAGACTCGTTTCAGCGGCACCACGACCCGGTCAACAACATGTTCAAGTTGAATATTAATCAGGTTCAACTTTTAATGTGAAAAGAAAATAACCGGTGTCTTACTACCATACCATGCATCACTTAACATATGCATCACATAACCGTGCAAAACTGCACCAACTACGCTCCCACAGAGCCAACATAAAATCATGCTACTATACTGGTAAAAACTTTTCTTTACTTATACCAGAACCATTTCTATCAATTATCATCATTATACCTCATGCAAAAATAATATCCAAATTACTCATCAATTCTATGACTATATTATTTATTTAACTCTAACAACTAAGTTCTCATCATCTTACCAACAATATTTACATCAAACATACTGAAGTTCAAGCATTTTAACATAACAAGCATATAACAGAATATATTTTTTATATAACTAATTAAAATGCATCAATATTCATAAGTTCAAGTATGGAAATCAATAGTATTGAAGTGGCACCATGAAGATGTTATTGTGGCTTCCCTTAGTACTGATGAGGGTCACAAGGCTCCTGGTGATCCTCAAGACAAGTTGGTTCCTCTGAAAACATTCAAAAACCACAAAAGAAAATATCAATAAACCTTCTGAAAATTGCCAGAAAATCTAGACAGCAAGAAAAAATCCCATCTTTTGGGAGCTGTTAGATTTTTGGACAAAGAACACAATGCAAAAAGAATCACTGCATTTGGACTTGTAGAATAAAAGTTATGGCTGTTTGAATGCTCCTGGAATTTAAATAAATTTGAAAAAGAAAAACAGAGAGGGGGTGATGTCGATGGCGTATTTTCCCGGGGCGCCACCACTCATACCGCTTCGCGCGCGTTATGAGTGGCTGACTAGCGGGCCCTGCTAGTCAGGCCGGAGGGAGGGGGAAAGAAAACAGAGATGCGCGGCGGTCCGCCGGAGCGTACGTCGGCGTTGAGGCATCTTGGGGGAAAATGAGAGGGAGGGATCGATGGAGAAGGTTCTTGCGCACCTACCCGTACCCGTGGCGTGGCAAATGGTGACCGGACGGCGTCGGTTTCTTCCTCGCAAGCGGAGGCAGAACACGGAGGTCGCCGAAGATGAGGAAGACAACGGCTAGGGGCGGATCCAGGGGCTCAGGCTTGACTCGTTGGCTTCACGGAGGAGAGGCGGAGGCCCTGGTGGGGTCGCCTTGGCTTGGGAGTGGCCGGATCTGCGGGGTCGATCCAGGGGGATCGCCGGTGAGCTCGGCTCGGGGACGGCAGCCCGCAGCCTGCCCGGTTGGGCTGCGGCTTCTAGTGGCTATGGGAGGGATATGTGGTGAGGTGCGGTGCTCCAGGAGGCTGCGGAGGGGGTTATTTATAGGCGGGGAGGTGAGGAGGGCTCGGGCTCCGCCGGAGGACAGCTATCGCCGGCGCCCAGCGACGAATGGTGCCAGAAAGAGAGGGAGAAGGCGACGGGGTTCACGCGGGAGCTGTGCACGGACGCGGACGAGCACATGAGCAAGGAGGAAGGGGACGAACATAGTGCGCTGGCACTGTGCCGTTGGCCGGACCGTGCCCGTGCTCACTGCGGCGAGCTCCGGCATCCACGAGCGGCAAGGAGGAGTTAAGGGTGTGGAGACGAGGATGGTGGCGCGGGGGGACACGCCCAGGCTGGCCGAGCAGCGGGCACGCGCGCCACAGAGGCGCTGGCGACGCGCAGAGCGCGCGTTTGGCATGCCAGCACCCTCGGACGAACACGGTCACCGTGTGGACCGTGACATCAGGCCACACATGCACTAACCATGATGTCTGGCGTGTAGTCCTTAGTAACTTTAGGTGTTACCACGGCTCGGTTGGTTTCTAGGTGCAGTAGAAGTGAAATGGTGAAGATGTTTAGTTACTGGACAGAAACTTTGAACAGTTACTATGGTCAAACCACAGTGATTCAAGGGCTCATCTTTGGGGTTTTACTGACTCTTACTAAGGTGAATAAGCACATGGAAAACCAGCTACATTGGAGCTAGTAAAAAGGTAGTTGCTGTAAAAACTACCATTTCAGCCCAAAAGTGAAAAAAAATTCTGTAGCAAAAATACTCCAAAAAGTGGTGAAATATTTTTGCTCAGAAATGTGCCCTAGGGTCCAAAGAATATTTGGGATTTTTCTCAGGATTTTAGGGGCAACAGAAATGAGGGTTGCTTTGGAGGTCAAAGATTTTAGCTATGGTTTAGGAGGCAAAATGAATATTTTTCATTTAAGAAAAGTATTCCAAGCAATTTTGTTGGGTTGGCCAGGAGTGAAATGAATGGATTAGAAGAGGAGAGGGGGCACTTGGGTGAAAATCAAGGGATACCCAAGTGATCAAGTCCAAATGGAATGATTCAAAACTCCAAATTCAAACCAACTCAGATGAAAATCAAGCAAAGAAAAGAGGGCAAAAACCAGGCTGTGACAAACCTCCCTAGAATGAATCCCGTCCTCGAGATTCGGTTGCTTGGAAAAACCATTCTGGATAACATGCCCTTAGAAATTCTTCTGATTCCCAGGTTAATTCTGATTCGGTATGATGCATCCATTGAACCTTGTAAAATTTCCGTGACTTACTACGAGTGACTCTTTCCATCTGATCCAAAATTTTCGCTGGCCTCTCTTCGTAGGTCAAATCCTTTGCCAGCTCTATCTCTGCCAAATCGGTCTTTTTCTCGGGTGGTGAGATGCACCGTCGTAGTTGTGAAATGTGGAACACGTTGTGCACGTCGGACAGTTCCGGAGGCAGCTCCAACTGATATGCCACAGCACCTATTCGTGTCATGACGGGAAATGGACCAATAAACCTGGGTGCAAATTTTCCACGGGTTTGGAACCTTCTTACTCCCTTCATGGGTGTGACTCGTAGGTAGACATGTTCTCCGGGTTCAAAACTGATCTGTCGGTGCTTTGCATCATAATAACTTTTCTGTCACAATTTAGCCAGCTGTAATCTGTCTCGGATCTCTTTGACTTGCTTTTTGGCCTCCAACATGAGATCTGTTCCGAAAATACGGCTGTCTCCGGTTTGAGACCAATTTAATGGAGTGCGGCACTTACGGCCATGCAAAGCTTCATAAGGTGACATCTTTAAACTGGTCTGGAATCCATTGTTATATGAGAACTCGGCATATGGCAAGCAATCTTCCCATTGTGGTCCTTGGGCTAAAACACAGGCTCGGAGCATATCTTCGAGTATCTGATTTACTCTTTCCGTTTGCCCATCCGTCTGAGGATGATAAGCAGTGCTGTATTTTAATTCCGTCCCAAGGGCTTGATGGAGACTGGTCCAGAAAGCAGAGGTGAATAGTGAACCTCGGTCAGTAGTGCTGGTTCAGGGAACTCCATGTAAACTGACAATCCTGGATACATACAGTCGGGCAAGCTCATCTGCTCGGTATGAGGTTTTGACTGGGAGAAAGTGAGCCACCTTGGTTAATGTATCCACTATGACACAGATCACATTATTGCCTCATCGGGTCCTGGGTAATCCTGTGATGAAATCCATACAGACATCGTCCCATTTCCATTGTGATACGGGCAGTGGTTGGAGAAGTCCGGCTAGTTTCTGATATTCCGCCTTAACCTTGTTGCAGATGTCGCAACAGGCCACGAAATAAGCAATGTCTTTCTTCATTCCATCCCACCAGAATATTTGTCGAAGGTCTTCATACATTTTTGTGCCTCTAGGGTGGATTGAATACGAGGACTCATGGGCTTCAGACAAAATTTTCTGCTTTAGGTCAGCTTGATTAGGCACACAAATCCTTCCCCTGAATCGGAGGGTACCGTACTGATCCTTCGAGAAATCGGATGACTTGATGCGTTTCTGCAGTTTGGCGTCGCGTGGCTGGGCCTTGCGGATTTCTTCCTCAAGAGTAGGAGTGACCGTCAGAATATTGGCAAGACCAGCCTCAACAACAACCAGGTTGAGATGAGCAATGTCTTCTTTGAGTTCAGAAGGCAGAGATTCCAGCATGACGTTTAAACTGACGGGCTTTCGACTGAGTGCATCAGCAACCATGTTGGCCTTACCCGGATGGTAATTTATTCCAAGATCATAACCCTTGACCAACTTCAGCCATCTTCGCTGATGGAGATTTAAATCCGGCTGAGTAAATATGTATTTGAGACTCTTATGGTCGGTAAAAATTTGGCACCTTTTTCCAATGAGGTAGTGTCTCCAAAATTTTAAAGCATGAACTACCGCGGCCAATTCCAAATCATGAGTGGGGTAATTGCCTTCATGAGGCTGTAGCTGCCGTGAGGCGTAGGCTACTACCTTGCCATCTTGCATAAGCACGCACCCAAGTCCTTGTCGGGAAGCGTCGCAATATACGTCAAAGCTGCGGTAGATATCTGGAAGTGTTAATACCGGCGCAGTTGTTAAGCACTTCTTTAACTCGGTGAAACTTTTCTCACAGTCTGACGTCCATTCAAACTTCTTATCCTTTTTAAGCAACTCCGTCATGGGCTTAGCAATCTTGGAGAACCCTTCAATAAATCGACGGTAATATCTGGCTAATCCAAGAAAACTCCGGATCTGAGACACGGTGGCGGGTGGCAACCAGTCGAGCACGTCTTTTACTTTGCTAGGGTCCACGGCTATTCCTTCAGCGGATAGTATATGTCCGAGGAATCCAACTTGCTTGAGCCAAAACTCACATTTACTGAACTACAACTGGTGCTCACGGAGTCGTTGTAGCACTGCGTGGAGGTGTCCTTTATGCTCTTCTTCATTTCTTGAATAAATAAGTATGTCATCGATGAAGACGACCACGAACTTATCAAGGAAATCCATGAACACTTCGTTCATCATGTGCATGAAGAAGGCAGGGGCGTTGGTGAGGCCGAAGGACATGACGGTATATTCATAAAGACCGTAGCGAGTGGTGAACGTGGTCTTGGGAATATCCTCCTTTCTAATCTTGAGATGGTAATATCCAGTCCGCAAATCAATTTTTGAGAAGACCTTGGCTCCACTGAGTTGATCAAACAAATCATCAATTCTTGGCAGAGGGTATTTGTTCTTGATCGTGACATCATTCAACTGTCGGTAGTCCACACACATGCGAAGGCTGCCATCTTTCTTGTCCACAAAAATAGCGGGTGATCCCCATGGTGAGGAACTGGGGCGGATATATCCTTTTTGGAGCATTTCATCAAGCTGTTTCTTTAGCTCTACCAACTCGGATGACGGCATTCGATAATATTTCTTGTGTATTGGTGTGGTTCCAGGCACAAGTTCTATTGAAAACTCAAGCTCTCAGTCAGGTGGCATGCCTGGCAGTTCTTCTGGGAATACATTGGGAAACTCACTGACCACTGGAATTAATTCCGTTTCTGCCATTGCTATAAAAACCATTTCCTTGGAGGGTATGCTTCTACGAGCAATAAACTTGGTAGCTTGTCCATCTTGTCCGGTCAAATTGACTTCCCGGGTTGCATAATTTTTGCGTACTTGGTACTGAGTCAGCCAATTCATACCCAAGATAACATCCAATTTTTCAGACTCAATCAGTATCAAAGACGTCGGAAAACTGATTTCGTTGATCCTGACTTCCAGATTGCGGCATACGAGATTGATTTGAATAATAGATCCCGGGGTTTGTACCAGCATATTTTTGCCCAAAAGTGAACAAGGAAATTTGTTTTGGGTGACAAAACTCCGAGAAATAAAAGAGTGGGAAGCCCCAGAGTCAAATAAAATTACTGCAGGTATGTTATTAATAGGGAACATACCAATGTCGACTTCGGGATTTTCTTGGGCTTCGTCGGCTGAAATGTGATGAACGTATCCCGTGATGTCGTGCTGACTTGGACCAGCTTCCAAATAATGGATTTGAGGCTTGAACGTAGCATTGGTCCAGGTGTTCTTGGGACATTGTTTGGCATAATGTCCGGTTTGTCCGCAACTATAACAGGAATTGTTGCGCAGACGATTCTCCATAATTGGGTTGAGCACATCATTCTTCACTTGGGTTGTGGTCTTGTTAACATTTTGTTGCCAACTGGGCTGGTATGCCATCGGAGTTGGCTGCCAGGTACGAACCTTTTGCACTGGTTGCATTTCCTTCTTGCGCTCAAATTTGCGTTTGTGATCATTATGGGCAGACTTAGTATCTGACACGAGCTTGTGTTCCCTTTCAGCAATGAAAGCCTTGTTCACCAGGGTTTGAAAATTGGGAAAATCTAACATACTGAGAGCACAGTGAAGTTGCGGGTTTAATCCACCAAGAAAGCGGTCCATCTTCCTTTCTTCAGTGGCCACGTCATACTGAGAGTAACGTGACAGGCGATTGAATTTTTGTAAATATTCTCCCACTGACTGACTTCCTTGGAGGAGCGCGAGAAATTCACGCTGCTTAGTCTTCATAATTCCCGCAGGGATGTGATATTTTCGGAATTGCTCCTTGAATCTTGGCCAGGTAATTGCTTCATTCTCAGTCACTATAGCTTTCTCACTTTCCCACCATATGGCAGCAGCGCCTTCCAGATAATGTGTTACAAATGGAACTTTATCTTCTTCATTAGTTCGAGCAACCTCAAGTTTCTTTTCCATAGTTCTTAACCAATCATCTGCATCCAGGGGATCAACGGCCTGACTGAAACTGGGAGGCTTAGTCCTTTGAAAATCAGATAGCTTGGAGTGGGAGGTAGGCTGATTCCCATTCTGTCCAACCATTGCTTGAATACTTCTGAATATTTCCATTAGATCATTGTTTCGTCATTCCTCGAACATACGCATAATTTGCTTGGTGGAGGGCGGATTTGGCGGTGGAGGCGGTGGTGGAACGTACGGCTCGGGTGATTGTCCTACCTGTCGTGCGGAACACCAAACAGGAGAACCCTCGCGAACGTTGCTATTGCAGCCTCCCTGTGTCATCCTAATATGATTTTTCCCAAGTCAACACAACCGAGATGAGAAGCATTCAACAAAAACTGGGGAGAAGCCAACAACAAACCAAGCGAAACCGAAAAGACGAAGAAAATACGGCAAATAAAATAAAGTCCAACATAATTATACATGGACTCATACATGAAAGATAACAACATGCCAGGTCCAACTACCCTCATAGATGAAACGAAACAACATGACTAGTACGATTACAACCATAATCCATCCCGACAACTGAGAATACTCGAAAGTTCTACTGCTCGGCTGGCGCTGCGGTGTCCTCTCTTGATGCGGACTCGGATCCGGAACTAACAGGGTTAACGGAGACCTCCGTGTTAAAAGTGACACGATGACGCTGCCTCGAGGGCTCTCCCTCAGGGGCAGGTGAAGGGCGGATCATTGGGGCTGCAGGAGTGGCGAGGAGTGAAACCCACTCTGCAGGAGCACTAAGGGGACTCGTAGTCGCGGTGCCCGAGCTACTCGGGGGAGTAACCAGAGAAACATGGGATCTAGAACTGGCAGGAACGTAGGGAATAAATCCCACAGATGGAGAAGTAGTGGCTGAGCGAGCAGTGACTAAAGTAGAGGCTAAAGCAGTACGGGCACGACTCAGCTCACGAGCCAGCTCGTAGACTAGAAGATAACTAGCAGTGATGTAGCGAGAAAGGTGGCTAGCAACACTATCAGACTCCAGATCAATGATAGGAAAACAGACACTACCATTATTGTGGAGAGAGGGGTAGTAGTGGAAACCTGGGTGATTCTGCATCCGGACCTCGTTGTAGCGGAGCTCAACAAGTACCTCGAGTGCAGCAAACTAGACAGATTGAGAAGCGGAAGAAGCGTAGCCGCTACGAGAGGTACGAGTGTAAGAACTGGAATCGGAACTGGTGCGCAGAGTAACCACGGCGTGATACTCATACACTGAGTTAGCTAGGCGCTCCCGGTACACACAATAGACTGGATCGTCTCCGTGAGGGTACAACCGACGCCACACATTGCGAAGAAGATGCGGCGACGTGTACGGCATCAGCCGCAACTGGCACGGATACAGCACCGGAGCCATCTACACTCACAACCATTAGCAGGTTAGCATAGAAAAATAAATATAATCAGTGCATGCAATGCAACAACTAGCTAAAGTTATTACCGACACTCAGCTACAACTCGTATCTAGCATCCAGTTAACTCGGCTTAGTCTAGCGTGGCCTATAGTCAGCGCGACTCTGGTACCAAGCGTTGTGGCACCCTGGCTCAGAGCGACCGGTTTACCCTGCATTGCCAGCCCAGAGACCTTGTCTTCTGGCAACACACAACAACATGGCACAGAATACAACCGCTTTATTCATGCTAGCGGAACATAGTTCATATTACAACAGTTAGCGAGGCCAAGCGGCACACACGGTGCAGCTGAACAGTATGTACATTATTTAGTGAACATAAAGGGGCCTCGATCATGACAACTACTCGGCAGTGGAACAACGTCGTAGAGGGACTCCATAGCACAAGGACACCTACGTGGACACGGGCTAGACTCGGACAACACTCCTTTCCAACGGGACTTTCCTGAAATCTGGCATGACACGCCAGGTCAGTACATTGAATGTACTTGCAAGCTCACATTAATCATAAACAAGATGACAGACGATATTATGATATTTGTCCAGTTTAATCAACAATGCAGCTATATAACCAACATGATGTGACTATGCCCAATAGGTACTCATTCTCCCAACTTGCTTACCAGATGTGACCAACAAACATAATATTGCCAACACATACCCGTGATCCTAACGGCAATCACAACCCGACCATCTCATGGCCCGTGATCCTTACGGCGATCACAACCCGACCAACTCGTGGCCTGTGATCCTTACGGTGATCACAACCTGACCAACTCGTGGCCAACTAAACACGATGACCTCACTGTCATCCTTAGTGCAATTTAGTGTGCATATTTATTAAGTGTTGACCCATGGTGTACCTTACTTTGGAGCGTGTTCGTATCCGTGGACTCGGCTATCGATAGATTAAATACACTCTGCAGAGGTTAGTACACTGTACCCACACTACGGAACCCATGGCCTCACTCTCCCATCCGAGTGGACCAACAGCGTTCCGACGAAACCATTTCACTGTCATGACACTCCCGGCCCCTCCGACTCAGACCCCACTGGGCTAGTCATGGGTGGCCCCGTGTCTACCTCCAGACACCTCGACCACCGTCGTGGCCACGATCCACACGGGGATCCGGTAGCAAACTTAACTTAACAACGGGCTCACAAGGTTATGCTTGCCTACTGGGCCAGGGTACAACACGCCCATAACCTTCCCTAATTTGAGGTACCGACCAGAGGCACGACAATGAAACGCATTAAGGCCGTCCCATACCGGCAAATGTGGTTGCACTGGGAAAGACTCGTTTCAACGGCACCACGACCCGGTCAACAACATGTTCAAGTTGAATATTAATCAGGTTCAACTTTTAATGTGAAAAGAAAATAACCGGTGTCGTACTGCCATACCATGCATCACTTAACATATGCATCACATAACCGTGCAAAACTGCACCAACTATGATCCCACGGAGCCAACATAAAATCATGCTACTATACTGGTAAAAACTTTTCTTTACTTATACTAGAACCATTTCTAGCAATTATCATCATTATACCTCATGCAAAAATAATATCCAAATTACTCATCAATTCTATGACCATATTATTTATTTAACTCTAACAACTAAGTTCTCATCATCTTACCAACAATATTTACTTCAAACATACTGAAGTTCAAGCATTTTAACATAACAAGCATATAACAGAATATATTTATTATATAACTAATTAAAATGCATCAATATTCATAAGTTCAAGTATGAAAATCAATAATATTGAAGTGGCACCATGAAGATGTTACTGTGGCTTGCCTTAGTACTGATGAGGGTCACAAGGCTCCTGGTGATCCTCAAGACAAGCTGGTTCCTCTGAAAACATTCAAAAACCACAAAAGAAAATATCAATAAACCTTCTGAAAATTGCCAGAAAATCTAGACAGCAAGGAAAAATCCCATCTTTTGGGAGCTGTTAGATTTTTGGACAAAGAACACAATGCAAAAAGAATCACTGCATTTGGACTTGTAGAATAAAAGTTATGGCTGTTTGAATGCTCCTGGAATTTAAATAAATTTGAAAAAGAAAAACAGAGAAGGGGTGATGTCGATGGCGTATTTTCTCGGGGCGCCACCACTCATACCGCTTCCCGTGCGTTATGAGTGGCTGACTAGCGGGCCCCGCTAGTCAGGCCGGAGGAAGGGGGAAAGAAAACAGAGATGCGCGGCGGTTCGCCGGAGCATACGCCGGTGTTGAGGTATCTTGGGGGAAAATGAGAGGAAGGGATCGACGGAGAAGGTTCTTGCGCACCTGCCCGTACCCGTGGCGTGGCAAATGGTGACCGGACGGCATCGGTTTCTTCCTCGCAAGTGGAGGCAGAACACGGAGGTTACCGGAGCTGAGGAAGACGACGGCTAAGGGCGGCTCCAGGAGCTCAGGCTTGGCTCGTTGGCTTCACGGAGGAGAGGCGGTGGCCCTGGCGGGGTCGCCTCGGCTTGGGAGTGGCCGGAGCTGCGGAGTCGATCCAGGGGGATCGCCGGCGAGCTCGGCTCGGGGACGGCGGCCCGTGGCCTGCCCGGCCGGGCTGCGACTTCTAGTGGCTATGGGAGGGAGATGTGGTGAGGTGCGGTGCTCCAGGAGGCTGCAGAGGGGGTTATTTATAGGAGGGCAACGAGGAGGGCTCGGGCTCTGCCGGAGGACAGCTGTCGCCGGCGCCCGGCAACGAATGGTGCCAGAGAGAGAGGGAGAAGGTGACGGGGTTCACGCGGGAGCTGTGCACGGACGCGGACGAGCACAGGAGCAAGGAGGAAGGGGACGAACATAGTGCACGGGCACTGTGCCATTCGCCGGACCGTGCCCATGCTTGCTGCAGCGAGCTCCGGCGTCGGCGAGCGGTAGGGAGGAGTTAAGGGGGTTGAGACGAGGATGGTGGCGCGGGGGGCCACGCCCAGGCTGGCCGAGCAGCGGGCACGCGCGCCACAGAGGCGCTGGCGACGCGCAGAGCGCGCGTTTGGCATGCGAGCACCCTCGGACGAACGTGGTCACTGCGTGGACCGTGACATTAGGCCACATATGCACTAACCATGATGTCTGGCGTGTAGTCCTTAGTAACTTTAGGTGTTACCACGGCTCGCTTGGTTTCGAGGTGTAGTAGAAGTGAAATGGTGAAGATGTTTAGTTACTGGACAGAAACTTTGAACAGTTACTGTGGTCAAACCACAGTGATTCAAGGGCTGATCTTTGGGGTTTTACTGACTCTTACTAAGGTGAATAAGCATAGGGAAAACCAGCTGCATTGGAGCTAGTAAAAAGGTAGTTGCTGTAGAAACTACCATTTCAGCCCAGAAGTGAAAATATTTTCTGTAGCAAAAATACTCCAAAAAGTGGTGAAATATTTTTGCTCAGAAATGTGCCCTAGGTCCAAAGAATATTTGGGATTTTTCTCAGGATTTTTGGGGCAACAGAAATGAGGGTTGCTTTGGAGGTCAAAGATTTTAGCTAGGGTTTAGGAGGCAAAATGAATATTTTTCATTTAAGAAAAATATTCCAAGAAATTTTGTTGGGCTGGACAGGAGTGAAATGATGGATTAGAAGAGGAGAGGGGGCACTTGGGTGAAAATCAAGGGATACCCAAGTGATCAAGTCCAAATGGAATGATTCAAAACTCCAAATTCAAACCAACTAAGATGAAAATCAGGCAAAGAAAAGAGGGCAAAAACTAGGCTGTGACAAACCTCCCCCACTTAGAATGAATCTCGTCCTCGGGATTCGGTTGCTTGGGAAAACCATTCTGGATAACATGCCCTTAGAAATTCTTCTGATTCCCAGGTTGATTCTGATTCGGTATGATGCATCCATTGAACCTTGTAAAATTTCCGTGACTTACTGCGAGTGACTCTTTCCATCTGATCCAAAATTTTCACTGGCCTCTCTTCGTAGGTCAAATCCTTTGCCAGCTCTATCTCTGCGAAATCGGTCTTTTTCTCGGGTGGTGAGATGCACCGTCGTAGTTGTGAAACGTGGAACACATTGTGCACGTCGGACAGTTCCGGAGGCAGCTCCAACTGATATGCCACAGCACCTACTCGTGTCATGACGGGAAATGGACCAATAAACCTGGGTGCCAATTTTCCACGGGTTTGGAACCTTTTTACTCCCTTCATGGGTGTGACTCGTAGGTAGACATGATCTCCGGGTTCAAAACTGATCTGTTGGTGCTTTGCATCCTAATAACTTTTGTGTCGCGATTTGGCCAGCTGTAATCTGTCTCGGATCTCTTTGACTTGCTTTTTGGCCTCCAGCATGAGATCTGTTCCGAAAATATGACTGTCTCCGGTTTGAGACCAATTTAATGGAGTGGGGCACTTACGGCCATACAAAGCTTCATAAGGTGACATCTTTAATTTGGTCTGGAATCCATTGTTATATGAGAACTTGGCGTATGGCAAGCAATCTTCCCATTGTGGTCCCTGGGCTAAAACACAGGCTCATAGCATATCTTCGAGTATCTGATTTACTCTTTCCGTTTGCCCAACCGTCTAAGGATGATAAGCAGTCCTGTATTTTAATTCCGTCTCAAGGGCTTGATGGAGACGGGTCCAGGCTATGACACAATCCTGTTTCGGTGTTGGTTGCTTTGGAATACAAAGCGGGGGGAAACCCTTTTTCGGTAAAACTCTGGTACTCGGGTGTTACATGCAGTGCTCACTTTTTTAAACAATAAAAGTCGTCTGCATTAGTTGTAGAGCCATATTAATTTTGATTTTTTAACTCTCATATCTATGGCTAGCACGAAATGTCATTTTACCGTGCTCTACTATTTATTTTTCAATCGTCATTATCATGTACTCTCTCCGTTCCAAACTAAATGTTGTGGAAACAATGACACTTATTTTGGAACGGAGGGAGTAGTAGTGCATGAACAATCACACTATCATTGACAAGGTACTAGTAGAAATATAATGCAAGAGACGATGGAGGTGGCTATAGAGAGGGCAATACATGTCTAGAGGGCTGAGGCGTGATAGGGGAGATCTTGTTTCCCAACGCACTGGAGGTGGTGTGATGGAACGTGAGAGGGCTAAATAGCCCTGCCAAGAAGAAGGCGCTAAGGAAGTTCGTAGACACAGTGCATGTCGTGATAATTTGTATCTTAGAAACTAAACTAGTGGTCTTAAACCAGTACACTATAATGCAATGTCTTGGGGCATCCTATGATGCCTTTGCTTATCTCCGGGCTTCGGATACTAGAGGAGGCATCTTCGTGGGTTGGGATTCCATGAAAGTCAACTTGTCAAACTTTGGTAATGACACTAACTCCATAACCGGATATGTCTTGCCAAAGGAGGGAGCTGTGTGGTGGCTCACGGTTGTGTATGGGCCATAAGAAGACGCTCAGAAGATCCCATTTCTGGAGGAGCTCGCAGAAAGACGGAGCTACTGCCCCGGGCCATGGCTAGTTATTGGGGACTTTAACCTCATCCTCCAAGCAGAGGATAAAAATAATTCTCCGACCGATAAACGGATGATGGAGAAGTTCAAGAGATTTGTGGATGATATTGCGCTTAAGTATCTATTCTTGCACGGACGTACGTACACATGGAGCAACGAGCGGGAAGTGCCCACCCTCACCAAGATCGATCGGGGTTTGTTTCGGTTGATTGGGAGCTTGATCATCCTGAATGTTTACTTCAGGCGCTTTCTACTGCTTGTTTCAATCACTGTCCCCTATACTTGTCCCTGGAGCAACACTTACAACCAAAGAGGAGGTTTAGATTCAAACTGTTCTGGACGAAGATTGAGGTTTTTTTGGACGCGGTCAAGGAAGCGTGGGTATGTGATGCGGAGATCTCGGATCCCATCGTGAGGCTGGACATGTTGTTGAGAAACACAGCGCGTTACCTCACTGCTTGGGGGCAAAATAAAGTGGGCAACATCAAACTACAGATCGCCATAGCCAACATGGACATTCTTCGTTTTGACATGGCGCAAGAAAGAACATTACTTTCACAGGAGGAAAGGTCGCTCAGGATGACCTTAAATCACATGGTGCTAGGACTTGCTTCACTTGAAAGAACTATTGCGAGGCAGAGGTCACTGATCAGATGGCTAGGTGAGGGAGATGCCAATACATAGTTGTTCCACTTAATTGCCAACAGGAGGAAGGCCAAGAACTTCATACCGACAATTTTAGTTGATGGCCACGTAATTGCTGATCAACTAGGCAAGGAGGAGGCCTTTCATGAGGCATATAAGGAGCTCCTTGGGAAGGATACAGCGAGGGAGCATGCCAATAATCTGGAAGCATTGTATATAGTTGAAGGAAATATGCCCTAGAGGCAATAATAAAGTTGTTATTTTATATTTCCTTATTCATGATAAAGGTTTATTATTCATGCTAGAATTGTATTGATCGGAAACCTAAATACATGTATGAATACATAAACAAATACCGTGTCCCTAGTAAGCCTCTACTAGACTAGCTCGTTGATCAAAGATGGTTAAGGTTACCAAACCATAGACATGTGTTGTCATTTGATAACGGGATCACATCATTAGAAGAATGATGTGATGGACAAGACCCATCCGTTAGTTTAGCATATTGATCGTTCAGTTTATTGCTATTGCTTTCTTCATGTAAAATACATATTCCTTCGACTATGAGATTATGCAACTTTCGGATACCGGAGGAATGCCTTGTGTGCTATCAAACGTCACAAAGTAACAGGGTGATCATAAAGATGCTCTACAGGTATCTCCGAAGGTGTTTGTTGGGTTGACATAGATCGAGATTAGGATTTGTCACTTCGAGTATCGGAGAGGTATCTCTGGGCCCTCTCGGTAATACAGATCATAAGCTTGCAAGCAAATGACTAAGGAGTTGGTCACTAGGTGATGTATTACGGAACGAGTAAAGACACTTGCCGGTAACGAGATTGAACTAGGTATGAAGATACCAACGATCGAATCTCGGGCAAGTAACATACCGATGGACAAAGGGAATTACATATGTTGTCATAACGGTACGACCGATAAAGATCTGCATAGGATATGTAGGAGCCAATATGGGCATCCAGGTTCCGCTATTGGTTATTGACCAGAGAGGTGTCTCGGTCATGTCTACATAGTTCTTGAACCCGTAGGGTCCACACACTTAACGTTCGATGTCGATTTGGTATTATATGATTTATGTGGTTTGGTGACCAAATGTTGTTTGGAGTCCTGGATGAGATCACGGACATGACGAGGAGCTCCGGAATGGCCCGGAGGTAAAGATTGATATATAGGACAATACTATTTGGTCTCCGGAATGGTTTCGGAATGCACCGGAAAGTCATCGAAATACCGGAAGGTGTTCCGGAGGCACCGAGAGAGTATTGGGCCTTATTGGGCCATGTAGAGGGAACACACCAGCCCACATGGGCTGGTGCGCCTCCCCTAAAGGCAGCCACACCCCATCGGATGGAAAGGGGAGGCTCCACCTCCTCCTACCATATCTCCGAAAGGAAGAAAAAGAGAAGGGGCGCCTCCCCCTTTCCTTCTCCCTTGTGCATTATATGGAAGGAGGGGGCACCACTAGGAAAACCCTAGGGTGGCCGCCGACCCTATTGGAGGCGCCCTAGGGGTGCCTCCTCCCCTCCTAGATGTATATATATGTGGGGAGGGGTGCTGTAGGACCTTGAAGTATGTCTAGAGGGGGGGATGATTAGACTACTTGACCAATTAAAAACTTAAGCTTTTCCCAATTTTAGAGTTTGGCAGATTTTAGCTATCTTAGGACAAGTCAAGCAATCATCACACAATTCAAGCAAGCATGTAAAGAGTATATGAGCAGCGGAAATTTAAAGCATGCAACTTGCAAGAAAGTAAAGGGAAGGGTTTGGAGGATTCAAACACAATTGGAGACACGGATGTTTTTGGCATGGTTCCGATAGGTGGTCCTATCGTACATCCACGTTGATGGAGACTTCAACCCACGAAGGGTAACGGCTGCGCGAGTCCACGGAGGGCTCCACCCACGAAGGGTCCACGAAGAAGAAACCTTGTCTATCCCACCATGGCCGTCGCCCACGAAGGACTTGCCTCACTAGTGGTAGATCTTCACGAAGTAGGCGATCTCCTTGCCCTTACAAACTCCTTGGTTCAACTCCACAATCTTGTCGGAGGCTCCCAAGTGACACCTAGCCAATCTAGGAGACACCTCTCTCCAAGAAGTAACAAATGGTGCGTTGATGATGAACTCCTTGCTCTTGTGCTTCAAATGACAGTCTCCCCAACACTCAACTCTCTCTCATAGGATGTGGATCTAGTGGAAAGAAGATTTGAGTGGAAAGCAACTTGGGGAAGGCTAGAGGTCAAGATTCATATGGTAGAAATGGAATATCTTGGCCTCAACACATGAGTAGGTGGTTCTCTCTCAGAAATGGTAAGTTGGAAGTGTAGGTATAGTCTGATGGCTCTCTCCATGAATGAAGAGGAGGTGGAGGGGTATATATAGCCTCCACACAAAATCTAACCGCTACACACAATTTACCAAACTCGATGGGACCGATTCAACAGACTCGGTCGGACCGATTTAGTAAACCTAGTGACCGTTAGTGATTTTCGGTGGGACTGACATGCAACTCGGTGAGACCGATTCGGTTAGGGTTAGGGCATAACGTAATCTCGGTAATACCGATTACACAAACTCGGTGAGACCGATTTTGGTAATAAGCTTTTCAGAGAGTTGGTCAGGTAAACTCGGTGGGACCAATTTGCTCTTTTCAGTGAGACCGAAATGTTACAAAAGGGAAACAGAGAGTTTACATTGCAATCTTGGTGGGACCGATCGCTCACTTCGGTTAGACCGAAACGTTACGAAGGGAAACAGAGAGATTACAATCCCATCTCGGTGATACCGAGATCCCTATCGGTAAGACCAATTTGCTTAGGGTTTGTGGCAGTGGCTATGACATTAGAACTCGGTGGCGCCGGATAGGAAGAATCGGTGTGACCGATTTTGGCTTTGGGTTTAGGTCATTTGTGGATGTGAGAAAGTAGTTGAGGGTTTTGGAGCATATCACAAAGCACATGAAGCAAGAGGCTCATTAAGCAACACCTCGTCCCTCCTTGATAGTATTGGCTTTTCCTATAGACTCAATGTGATCTTGGATCACTAAAATATAAAATGAAGAGTCTTGAGCTTTTTAGCTTGAGCCAATCCTTTGTCATTAGCATTTTGAGGGATCCACTTTCATCATCCATGCCATGCCATTCATTGAGCTTTCCTGAAATAATAGTCTTGGAATAGCATTAGCTCAATGAGCTATATGTTGTTATGAATTACCAAAACCACCTAGGGATAGTTGCACTTTCAATCTCCCCCTTTTTAGTAATTGATGACAACATATAGATCAAAGGTTCGACAAATGATAATAAGATTAAAAACATCGTCGCTTTGAGAAGTGTGTGATAAGCAAGAGCTCCCCCTAAATTTGTGCATAGTTTAAGATTTTCTTTGGACTGCAAATGCACAATGAACTAGGCTCATGGGTTACTCTTCCATGTCACATACATCTTGGTAGAGCGCTCAAAATGATAAAGATTGAATACATGCACTCATCACCAAGCAAAGTGAATGATCACATAGGATAGATAAGATAATATCATCAAACATGCATAAGTGTTGCTTATGATCAAACACATGATCATCAATGTCTCACAAGAATAGCATAGTATCTCAAGCAATCAAAAGAAAACAAGTTTAACCACCAAATCAAGAGAGAACAAAAGCAACACTCTCTCTCTCTCGAAGCCTATGATCTATACATTTTCTCCCCCTTTGGCAACAAGTTACCAAAAATTTCATAGAAAATGCATAGTGCTAGATCGACTCTCAGGCTTGATCTTCAGGTGGTGGTATCCGGATAACTCCCAGAACGAAGGCTTCAGTTGAAGTAAAGGGTGCTGGATTTGATGTCGGAGCTGGTTGCACTGGAGCTGTAGGAGCTGTAGCTGGTGCAGATGATGTTGCTCTAGTGTCCATGACAGTCACTGTAGCTGACCTATGAGCTCTAGGCACTCTGGCAAAAACATTAGTGGTAGTATTGCTGTCGGTGTCAAAACCGGCGGATCTCGGGTAGGGGGTCCCGAACTGTGCGTCTAGGCAGATGGTAATAGGAGACGAGGGACACGATGTTTTTACCCAGGTTCGGGCCCTCTTGATGGAGGTAAAACCCTACGTCCTGCTTGATTAATATTGATGATGTGGGTTACAAGAGTAGATCTACCACGAGATCAAGGAGGCTAAACCCTAGAAGCTAGCCTATGGTATGATTGTTGTTCGTCCTACGGACTAAATCCATCCGGTTTATATAGACACCGGAGAGGGCTAGGGTTACACAGAGTCCGTTACAAAGGTAGGAGATCTACATATCCGTATCGCCAAGCTTGCCTTCCACGCCAAGGAAAGTCCCATCCGGACACGGGACGAAGTCTTCAATCTTGTATCTTCATAGTCTTGGAGTCCGGCCGATGATGATAGTTTGGCTATCCGGACACCCCCTAGTCCGGGACTCCCTCAGTAGCCCCTGAACCAGGCTTCAATGACGACGAGTCCGGCGCGCATGTTGTCTTCGGCATTGCAAGGTGGGTTCCTCCTCCGAATAATTTATAGAAGATTGTGAACACCAGGATAGTGTCCGGCTCTGCAAAATAAATTCCACATACAACCGTAGAGAGAATACAATTACACAAGTTCAATCTGCTGACGTATTTTGTGGCGTAACGTCACACCACTACCAAGCCTTCAAATTGTTTTTATTGTTCCATCTCAGTGTGTTTAGCGAGGCGGTTTCCTTGGCACGTCTTGTCGAAGCAGAGATCGTGTTCCCCTTATTCCGGGATTCCCATCAATACGGACGTGGGTAACCCAACCGCGCCATTGATTGCGGCGCTTGGGAGATAAGCGAGTTTTATCAGGCCGGTGGGGACGCATGTTTCCGTCCGCCCATATAAGGGGATAAAGATCCAACCTTTTTACCTGCGCCTTCTTCCTCCTTGGATTATCCATCTCTGCGAACTCGAGCTCTAGCGCCCAAGCCCGCACATCTCACCTCAACCTTCTCCAAATATGTCCAGAGCGGGAGGCAAGTGGATGGCCTCCTCCGTTACAGAGGGGCATATCCAGAAGCTGCGCAGCGCCGGATACTTGTCCAGCGACATCGCGCATCGGCTCCCCGACGAGGGAGAGCTCATCCCCACCCCCAGGCCCCATGAGAGGGTAGTATTCCTTCCCCATTTCCTCCGCGGACTGGGCTTCCCACTTCATCCCTTTGTCTGGGGGCTCATGTTCTACTACGGCCTAGATTTCCATGATCTGGCCCCGAATTTTATTCTCAACATCTCGGCGTTTATCGTCGTGTGTGAGGCCTTCCTCTGCATCCAGCCCCACTTCGGCTTGTGGCTCAAGACCTTCAGTGTCAAGCCGAAGGTTGTGAAGGGCAGCCAAGCGGAGTGTGGAGGCGCCATGGTGGGCAGGATGTCCCACGTTACGTGGCTGGAGGGTACTTTCGTGGAAACCATCAAGGGGTGGCAATCGGGGTGGTTCTACATCACCGAGCCGCGTGATCCCGAATGGGCAGTGGCCCCCGAATTCAGATCCGGCATCCCCACTCGGCTCACCTCCTGCAAAGAGAGCAGCCGGATTTGGGGCGATCCGGAGGAGCTGACCGGACTCCAAGCCTGCGTCCAAAAGCTGGTGGACAAGAAGCTCAAGCTTGTCAACGTAGTCCAGGTCATGCTCATCTGCCAGATTCTCCCGTGCCAACGACGGGGCTTCAATATGTGGGAGTTCGATCCGGCGCAACACCAGACTTTGAATGGGCTCTTCGACACTACGTACGAAGAGGTCTGGAAGGTGCTGTTCAAGGGCGCCAAGGCTCCCGCATCCGCTACCGAAGATCGCGGATTCAGCTCGCAGCGTCCTGCTGACGAGGTAAGTGATATTGTCCTTTACGTGACGCTTGTTATTCATAGTTTGACTCTATGCGGGATCTAAACTCCCTTTCCTTTGACAGGACTGGCTGAAGAAGGCCGCATAGGCTATCTGTCCGGCCCCATTGCCAGAGGACCAAGCTGACGCCCGCCTAATGGGGCTGCTGGCTCTGGCACCCCACGTGGTGCCGGAGAAGAAGGCCAAGAAGAAGGCCACGGGGACTCAGAAGAGTTCCCGTTTTCAGGTGCTATCGGACGATGAATCCGAGGCCGACTTCTCCCACCAAGGCGAGGAGGAGAAGAAGAAAGCCTCTCCCCCAGCGGGGGGAGGGAAGAAAAGGAAGGCCTCCCAAACAAGGGAGGCCGAAGGGTCCAAGAGGGGAAAAACTCTTCCCCCGGACTGTTCCGCCAACGCTAGTGACGACGACGAGGACTGGCCTCCAAGGGCCAAGCCTCTGGCGAGATCGTAAGTATCCGGACTCCCGAATAACTTCACGGTTTTCGTTTTCCGCCACATTATGTCTTTCTAATGCCGCATACAACCCTGCAGTCTGCCTAAGGATGATCTCCCCACTTCGTCGAGTGGGTCCTTAGGGGCGTCGGATATGGATTCTCTTCCGACTGCCTCCACCCCCCGTGATGCGGACGATGCCGAGGTGGGATCCCAGGAAGGGACCCACCAGGAGGAGAGGGCCCCGGAGGTGTCGCAGGACAACCTCCCGGACTTTGCACCGGACTCAGCCCCGGAACCCATAGTGGCTCCGGAGTCCAGCGGGCGACCCCTTCGTAAGAAGGGCAAGACCGCGATGCCGGCTGCCTCCGTCCAACCGGAGGTGCCGGATAATTTGCTGGAGGCGCTCAACGGCGCCTCCATCAAAGAGGAACACCAGACTGTTATGAGTGCGGTGATTCAGAAGGTTCAGCTCGCCAAGAGCGGGCTGACCAAAGCCTGCAGCAGCCTTCTAATAGGCTTTGAGGTAAGAATTTCAATATATGTAAAATGGTACCGCATAGACAGTAGCCCCTGATGCTCGGTTCGGTGTTCAGAAAGAAAAGCCAAACTGAGGATCTTTAGAAAGATAATCGCAGGAGTCATGAGAATATGTCAATATGGGATTGCAGGCTGTGCTGCTGACCTCTGCCGCACTGACTACGAAGGTCAAAACTTTGAAGGAAAACCTCAAGTGGTCCGAGAACAAGCTCGGCCATGCCAAGAAGTAGCTCGAGGAAAAAGAAGGTGAGTAATACCTTATGAAAATTGTACCTTACAGAAAAGGATTTTGGTTGCAAGAAAAATTACAAGGATAACTGGGGTATTGCAGGGGCCACTAACGAGGTGGCGACCCTGAAGGAGGCGGTGGCCGCGGCCGAACGCAATGCGGCCGCGGAGCGCACCGAGCGAGAGAAACAAGAGGCGCGGGTGGCGGAGGTACAACAAGAGCTCCAGGATCTCGTGAGGAAACATGAGAGCCTGGAGCGTGACTCGAAGACTCGAGAGTCTGAGCTTGCAACGGCTCTTGAGAGTGCCAAAGCCGCTAAGGCCGAAGCCTACAAGGCCCTCCAGGAGATAGAGGCGGTGAAGAAAATAGCAGCGGGTAAGGCATTTTTCATGCAAAGTAAGCATGTGAGTGTTAATTACCTGTCGCTTACCCGAATTCGGAGCTCTCTAAGAGCGTTCGCAGATCTTCCTCACAGCGTGTCCGATGCTACCGCATTCTACCGGGCCGAGGAGGAGAGCTCGACGGAGAAGGTCTTCTAGTCTCAGTATGCTAAGGCTGGACATCTGGTGCCCCTTAGCGACCAGCTGAAGCAGCTGGTCGAGCTCCACAAGGCGGCCGAACAGGCCATGAAGGGCCTTATAGTTCGGCTGTGGCCTAAGGAGGCTATGCCTGGGAGCTACTTCGGTCTGGTGCGACAGCTGGTGGATGCGTGCCCGTGGGTTGAAGTTATCAAGCACTCCACCTGTATCGAGGGTGCGTGTCGGGCCCTTGCCCGCGCAAAGGTGCACTGGGGCAAGATGGATGCCCAGAAGCTTGTGACGGACCCCCCACCAGAGGGCAAGGAGCATCACACGCCCGAGATGTATTATAGGAGTGTGCTGAAGGGCGCCCACACTATTGCGGGTGAGTGCTCCAAAGATGTAATATTTGAGTAGACTCGCGTTTTGTTATCCTGTGCGCTGAAAACTAAGTTCATATGCGCGAAGCAACACTTGTTAATTTAAAATATTACCTTCTGTGCGGCTGTTTATCAAATCTGAGAGATGGCAAGTCGTCGGCTTCAGCCCCCATGCCACGAGTGCTGGGGTGTTCGGGATAAATTTGGGCACTCTTGTTTCCATATTTGGGTCCATCGAGGGAGTCGCTCAACACAATGAACAAGGCAACCGGACTTATAATGCTTGAACACTCTCACTTACCAATAGAATTCTATAATTTTAAATTTCGGCGAAGCCCCTAGTTTTCGGAAGGCCGAATTTGGGGCGCTATCCACGCCTTGGCCGAACAGAATCCGGCTCCTCGCTTGAAGCAGCATAAGTCTTTAGGGACTCGCAAAGAACCTCTTGAACAGCGACCAGCTCTCGCCTCATCATGACGGTCAGTTTTAGCTTTCTCCACTGAGGCGTTAACCCAGCTCAACTGGGGCGCAATCGCAGTGGTTCTCCCAGTGCTACCTTAGCCGATAAAATGGAACGTAAGGTACCAAAACATGGGAGCCGGGCAAACCTAACTATTGACCCAAGAACATGATTCGGAGCCGATGCATATAATGCTATAAGTTCGGGGTGCCGCACTTGTGAAAGTGTTCAGACTTATCACACCATAACGCGGGAAACATAAGCCCCTGGTGTATTTAGCCGTACCAAAACATACGGATGCAACATGTCATAGATGAACATATGTGTAAGAAAGAAATGCAATTGGAAGCAAAAATGTGCTGCATTGCTTTATTCAAATAAAAACTGCTGTAAGTGCAGGACGATACAAGTGGTGCGGTAAGCAAGGGATGGGACTGTTTGACATGTCCCCCTCCAGGGGTAGGCTACGGAATAATGCATAAAACAGATTTAATGCTCATAATGGAGACCACCTGGATTTTCGTTGTAGCCTTTCTCCTTCCCTGGCTGTTGTATCGTGGGTTCGGCATGTCTGCTGCCGGACAGGGCCTCTGACGAACGGAGTCCTGTAGGTAAAAAATAAAAGGAAAAGAAAAAGAAACGACACACTTAAGAGCCCCTGGTGCGGTTGAGCCGCAGTTTGGGCTTATCGTGGTCGAGCCCCTTGCCCCATGCCCATGGTATCTTCAGAGCGTAATGAAGTATGCGAAGGGTCTGTCTTAATGTTTTACAGGGGCTGGGGTTGGGGCCGCACTACTACGCGTGCTCGGAACATGCCAGGTGGTCGTGTTGTAGGTTACTCCGGGCACGCTTAGCTGTGTCCGGCCGCTTGGCAGCCGAACTCGAGAATTGCCTTAAAAGGCTGCTTTGTACTTCTGCCGCGAGAGCCGCTGTATGTTCCTCCATTCGGAGGGAGCGTTCAATGTTTCTGTTGACCATGATGACTCCTCTAGGGCCTAGCATCTTGAGCTTGAGGTATGCGTAGTGCGGCACCGCGTTGAACTTTGCGAACGCGGTAAGTTCGAGCAAGGCATGATAGCCGCTGCGGAACGGGACTATGTCGAAGATTAACTCCTCGCTTCGGAAGTTATCCGGGGATCCGAAGACCACTTCCAGTGTAACCGAGCCTGTACAATTGGCTTCTACACCTGGTATGACGCCTTTAAAGGTCGTCTTGGTAGGTTTAATCCTTGAGGGGTCTATGCCCATTTTGCGCATCGTGTCCTGATAAAGCAGGTTTAGGCTGCTGCCGCCGTCCATCAGGACTCTGGTGAGATGAAATCCATCGACGATTGGGTCTAGAACCAATGCGGCGAACCCACCATGGCGAATGCTGGTGGGGTGGTCCCTTCGGTCAAAGGTGATCGGGCAAGAGGACCATGGATTGAACTTCGGGGCAACTGGCTCCATCGCATATACATCCCTGAGTGCACGCTTCCGCTCCCTTTTGGGTATGTGCGTGGCATATATCATGTTCACCGTCCGCACCTGTGGGGGGAAACCCTTCTGTCCTCTATTGTTCGGCGGTCGGGTCTCTTCCTCGTCGTCGCTATGTAGCCCCTTGTCGCTGTTTTCGGCAATTAACTTGCCTGCCTGCTTGAACACCCAACAGTCCCTATTGGTGTGGTTAGCTGGTTTTTCAGGGGTGCCATGTATCTGGCACAAGCGGTCGAGAATTCGGTCCAAATTGGATGGACCCTGAGTTGTTCTTTTGAATGGCTTTTTCCGTTGACCGGGTTTAGAGCCTCTGAATCCGATATTGACTGCCGTATCCTCACTGTTATCGCCGTTAATGCAGCGTTTGTTTTTGTTGCGACGCGACCTGCCACTACGGTCCTTGATATCTGGACTGCCAGAATTTTTGTTGAGGTTGTTGCTGCGTGCTAGCCAGCTGTCCTCACCCGCACATAAGCGGGTCATGAGTGATGTAAGGGCTGCCATGGATTTCGGCTTTTCCTGTCCCAGGTGCCGGGCAAGCCACTCGTCACGGATGTTATGTTTGAAGGCCGCGAGGGCCTCGGCATCCGGACAGTCGATGATTTGGTTTTTCTTGGTTAAGAACCGTGTCCAGAATTGTCTGCCGATTCGTCTGGCTGCTGAATTATGTGGCTTAGGTCATCTACATCTGGTGGTCGCACGTACATGCCTTGGAAGTTATCGAGGAATGCGGCTTCCAGGTCCTCCGAACTCCCGATTGACTCTGCTGGCAAGCTGTTAAGCCAGTGCCGGGCTGGTCCTTTAAGTTTGAGTGGGAGATATTTGATGGCGTGGAGATCGTCTCCGCGGACCATGTGGATGTGGAGGAGATAGTCCTCGATCCAGACCGCGGGGTCTGTTGTGCCATCATAAGATTCAATATTGACGGGTTTAAACCCTTCTGGGATTTGATGATCCATTACCTCATCTGTGAAGCACAGTGGGTGTGCGGCGCCTCTGTACTGGGCGATATCGCGACAGAGCTCAAAAGAGCTTTGTCTGTTGTGTTCGGCCCGGCCGGACTTACTGTGTCCGGGGTGACGGTGATTGTCACGTATCGTGGGGCGCCCACGTGATCCATAGATCGATCTTGATTGTCTTGCCTTATCCTCCAATATGTCTCGCAGGTCCGGAGTGTTCCCCTGTGGCCTTGTGCTTTTCGAGCGATGCCGGGGTACGGGTCTAGTGAAGGGCCTTGAGGCCTCTCTGTCGTGACCACGGGGTGGTCGATCAGCCGTATTGTCTCCTGGTGAAGCGGGATCATATGCCTCCACCTCTAATCGGGGGAGCAGCTTACGTTTGGGGTAGCTTTTGGAGGGGCGTTCGAGTTCATGCTCTTCGGCCGCGAGGACTTCGGTCCATCTGTCGGCTAGCAGATCTTGATCAGCTCTAAGCTGCTGCTGCTTTTTCTTGAGGCTGTTTGCCGTGGCCATAAGCCTGCGTTTGAAACGCTCCTATTCGACGGGATCCTCAGGCACGATGAATTCTTCGTCGTCGAGGCTTGCCTCGTCTTCGGAGGGAGGCATATAGTCCTCTACCTCTTCTTCGGCCGCTCTCTCATGAGGGCTGGCGTCCCCCTCCTCCTGTGCTGGATTTTGCTGGAGTGGGTTGTCTTTGGCGCTATCCGGTGTATTATTGTCTCCGGTGCCGGAATCCTCATTCTTGCTATGGCGGGATTTAGAGCGGCGCCGCTGACGCCGGCACTTGGGCTGTTTCTTGGAGGGGTCATCCTCCGCTATTCCTTCGCCACTCCCATCCTTTGGGATATCCACCATGTATATGTTGTATGAAGAGGTGGCTTTCCAGTGCCCGATGGGCGCTGGTTCTTGGTCGTCTCCGGCATCGTCGTCCATACCGTCAATGTCCTCAGAGTCATAATCTAGCATGTCGGTTAGATCGTCGACAGTGGCTACCAAGTGGGTGGTGGGTGGGCTCTGAATTTCTTCCTCGTCTGCATCCCAACCGTCCTGGCCGCAGTCCGACCAGGCCTCTCCTGATAACGAGAGGTGCTTTAGCGAACTCAAGATGCCGCCAAAAGGTGAGTGTTGAAAGATGTTCGCCGCGGTGAACTCCATGATCGGTGCCCAATCGGATTCGACTAGAGGGGGCGCGGGAGGTCCGGAGTCCGGCAAGGAGTCCGGCACCTCGGAGTCACGAGCTTCATGGGGGACAAGATAGGTGTTCGGCTCTATTGCCGTAGAGGTTGCAGCCCCCGAGGCGGTGTCTAGCCATCCATCCTTGGTCTGCGCAGCCGGCTCCGAGTCAAAGATCGGAGCAGGTTCGAGTGCGGCCTCCAGGGTACTGTCCGGCTGCAGAGCTAAATCATGCCCGTCGTGACAGTACGGCACGCTCGGCTGTGGCTCGAATCCGTCGAGGATCA
The DNA here is from genome assembly GCF_002162155.2 of Triticum dicoccoides. Classification (NCBI taxonomy): domain Eukaryota; kingdom Viridiplantae; phylum Streptophyta; class Magnoliopsida; order Poales; family Poaceae; genus Triticum; species Triticum dicoccoides. Next base: position 295,557,641 of record NC_041391.1, on the reverse strand, counting down.
AGTCCCCGCGGATGTCAGCCGTGAAGTTCAAACTTCTAAATCTGACCTGACGGCCAGGGGCGTAGCCTTCGATCTGCTCCAGCTGGCCAAGCGAATTGGCCCACAGTGCGAAGCCGTCGAATACGAAGATCTGTCCGGGGAGGAAGGTCTCACCCTGGACTGCATCGTCGTTGATGATCGAAGAAGCCATCGAGCCTATCGGTGACGACACAGAGGAACTCTCAATGAAAGCACCAATGTCGGTGTCAAAACCGACGGATCTCGGGTAGGGGGTTCCGAACTGTGCGTCTAGGCGGATGGTAACAGGAGACGAGGGACACGATGTTTTTACCCAGGTTCGGGCCCTCTTGATGGAGGTAAAACCCTACGTCCTGCTTGATTAATATTGATGATGTGGGTTACAAGAGTAGATCTACCACGAGATCAAGGAGGCTAAACCCTAGAAGCTAGCCTATGGTATGATTGTTGTTCGTCCTACGGACTAAAGCCATCTGGTTTATATAGACACCGGAGAGGGCTAGGGTTACACAGAGTCGGTTACAAAGGTAGGAGATCTACATATCCGTATCGCCAAGCTTGCCTTCCACGCTAAGGAAAGTCCCATCCGGACACGGGACGAAGTCTTCAATCTTGTATCTTCATAGTCTTGGAGTCCGGCCGATGATGATAGTTCGGCTATCCGGACACCCCCTAGTCCGGGACTCCCTCAATTGCCCTGCCTCTCCTGCATGTCATCCTGCAGCTGCTCCACAACAGACTGAATCTCAGTTACTTTGACATCAAGATCATGAAATTTGAGTTCCATGATTCTTTCCAAGCTCTCCTGATTCTGAGTGAGGGTGGCCAATCCCTTCTCAATCCTCAGTGTTGATGCTATTAAGTAACCAAGCTGCTCCTGCTTGTTCTTCAAGAAATACTCAGATGCCTCCTCTTGAGTTGGCATCTTGGCAGCCTTCTCCTTCCTTGCCTTCTCCTTCTTCTCTTGAGCATGTACAGATGATGGATCATTCTCATTCATGACAACCTCATTGTCCTCAAAGTCTAGATAAAGTGGAAAATGTTCCTTATCCAATAGATATTTGCCTGTTCCCATCTTTGAGTTAATCAACTCCTGAATCTGAGGGGCATATCCACAGCTCCTCTTCTGATCTGCTGCAGTCCTCTTAATGGTTTCAACCATAAGGCTCATGACCTTGAATTTCTGTGGCACATCAAACAAATGCAACATGTTGATTGCATGCCCTCTGATCATGTTGTGGTCACCAGACTTAGGCAACAAAGTATGCCTTAGAATGCAGTTGATAGTTGGCAGCCCTGACAGAAGGAAGTGGACTGACCCAAACTTATGTGTCTCAACAGCTTTGTCTGGAATCTCCTTGTACATGTGTGCCATGGAATTATGGTCCATCTTCTTCTTGGCATATATATCCAGGTCATCATCATTTTTCTTTGGGGCATTGATCAGTCTTGCCCATTCCTCAACAGTGGACTGGTACCTTGTACCTTCAGGCATCCAAACTATCCTCCCATCTGGATAGAAGTGTGCTGTGGAGTAGAATTGCATGATAAGTTCATCATTCCAGTTGGTGAGCTTTTGCCCAACATAATCTGTAACTCCACAAGCAACAAAACTGTCTTGCACTCTAGGATAGTGCTCTTCATATTCCTTTATGTAAGTCCAGTCGACCCATCTCATATCACAAACTATGGGCTTCTTGTCCAACAAGATTGTCTCATAGAAGTCCTGCTGTTCCTTTGTATGGAACCTGTAATCAACAGCAGTTCTTCTCCTCGTGGCATATGGATCTGTCAGCCTCCATAGCCTCAACCCTGAGTCTCTTCTGATGTTCATGTCCTCAGCCACAGGATGGGCATCATTGTGGTCTGGTATCTTGGGCTTGAGCTTCCTTAGGACATGTCCTTCTTAATCTTCTTCCTCAGCAACATCAGGCACTGGGGCCTTGTTCTTCTCAGCAGCTGGAATACTTCTGGTATTCCTCTTTGGTGCAGGCTTGGCCTTGGGGGCAGCTTTGGGTGCTTCCTTGGGCTTAGATGTTGCAGCCCCTGATCTAATAGCATCACCCATAAGCTTTGGTGCCTTGGGTGCGGGTGCAGCAACCTCTTCTTCCTCTTCAGAATCTCTTCTCATTAAGGGCTTTCTAAGAACCTGGGCAGTTGTGGTTCTGGCTCTCTTCTTCTTCTTATCCTGAGCACCTTCATCTCTGATTCAATGGTAAACTTCATAGTTTCACCAGTGGGAACTTTCTTGGGTTTGGAAGATGTGACTTTCTTTGCAGGTGCCTCTTTGGGTTCAGATGCTGCAGGCACTAGAGTGGACCTTCTGACCTTGGGCATTGGTGTCCTCTTGGCAGGAACATTCTTATTCAGTCCAGGCTTTGTGCTATGTGCTGAGCCATACTCCTTTTTGAGCACTACTTTCTTGGAAGTAGCCTCATCCTCTTCAGCTCTATAATCTTCATCTTCAGAGTCTGAAGTTCTATTCTTCCTTTGCCTGGTAGCAGCCTTAGGCATGTTGCTAGGAGTGCTTCTGCTCCCTTCATCTGAAGTGCTGGAGGGACTAGTGCCCTGACTCATGTCAATCTGCTCTTCTGACTTGTTCTGGCTGTCACTCTGGTCTGACATGCTGCAAACACTGACTGCTGACCCTGTTAAGAGTTATAGATGAGATAGAGTGGATGAGCATCACAAAATGCAGAGATTTTTGCAAAAGAATGATTCAAAAATTCAGTTTTAGTTTTCCACAGAAAGCATTTCGGATCAACCGATTTTCAAACTCGGTGATACCGAAGCAGTTTTGGAACCTAAACTGATGAACTCGGTTGGACCGAGTCACAGTTTGGTGGCACCAAGACTGCTAGGGTATCACAAAGTCCTAAAATCGGTCTCACCGATTAGCAATTCTCGGTCAGACCGAGAGTTACTAGTGCAATGGCATAAGCCAAATCGGTGGGACCGAGTTTTTCAACTTGGTGGGTCCGAGATGGTTTCAGCGGAAACCTAACCCTAAAATTTTGAATCTCATCTAATCTACGGATTGCATTGACTGGATAGGAGTGTTTTAAATGTGGCAAGAATCAATAAGAACACAATGTGCTAGGAATCGGACGAGGATAGCACAGTGATCGAGTCCATACCCTAGCTCGGCGATGAACTCGCTATGGCGGCAACGGCGGGGTTGAAATCCGTTGATGGCGGCGGAGACCAGCGACAGGAGGCGGCTGGCGGCGAGGAGACGATCCGGAGACCTTGGTGGCAGAGCGAGCTATTGCGCGGGCGAAGGGGTTCGGAGAAATTTCCAAATTTTTGCCCGTGACTATATATAGCCCGACCCTGTCGGTGTGACCGAGTGGAACAACTCGGTGGCACCGAGATGCATAACTGTGTACAGTTACAGCAACTCGGTGTGAACGAAAAGTTCAAATCGGTTGCACCGAGATCGAAAACTTAGATCGACTTAATGATCTTGGTAGGACCGAAATGGAGGAATCGGTCAGACCGAGAATCACAAAGAAGTTTTGGAAGTTTAAGTCTATGACGAATCGGGGACTCCGAGTGCTCCTCACACAGAGTGGTTCGAATCTGACTTGATCAAATTTTGTGATATAGCATGAATAGAGTTTGAGACGAGAAAAGCATGGATAGCTAGAGAAGGTTCTTAGGAATTCTTGTCTATCCACTCGGCAAAAAGAAAAGAAACTCAAACAATCAAAGCAACAAGTGGATGTCCTCGAATGAGTAAAATATGCACCAACATGCTCACACAATAAGATGGCAAATGAAATATGTGGCAAAACATGCACAACCAATTCTAGCATCTATCAAACAATTGGTGATGACTAGGTCATCTATATATGAGTATATTGACTTAGGAGTCAAATGATAAACATTTGATCATAGGTCATACTCATCATTCAAGCTCAAGTGGGGTTACCACTTTTACATAATGCATTGATGTGTTCACACCATTAGAGTTGCTTTGACTCAATTCTTAGAGTTAAGCTCCCCCTAGATGTGAGATCCCCCCTTAGAGGGATGAACTAACCTTGGGTTTTGTCGATGATGACTTCATGTAGGTGTTGAAGATGTGGATGCTCAATGTTGATGTAGATCATTTGGAGCAATCCTTTGGAGTGAGTTGCACTTTCAACTTGCCTACATGGGTATGTCCCACAAGGAACAAACAAGAATATCCATAGACATAGAGTGATGCACACACAAGATGGTGTCCATGAAATCATTAGGTTACCTTGTCCCTTGCCTTACCAACATGAGGGTTTGTGACTCCTTGAACTAGTGCAAGATGTGGAAGTTGATTGCACTTGTTCTTGCCATAATGATATGAGTGAAGAATGTTGGCGGAGTCACCCTCAAGAACTCTCTAGTTCTTCTTCTTCGGGATCCACATCATCTTGATGGGAATCCTTGGAGTTGTAGTTGTACTTGATGAAGTAGAACTTGACATAGTCTTGGGAACCCACTTGAATGAGGCCTTAGGTGCTTCTTCAAATGCATCAATCTCTTCTTGAAGCTTGTCCTTGCCTTTGTTCTTGTGGTCTTGTGGTGGAAGATCATCTTGTGCTCGTGTTCCATTGAAGGAAGTAGGATCATACTTCTCTTGTTGAGGAACAAACTTCGTCTTGGGGTATTGATCTTCTTCCCACACAACTCCATTGGCATTGAACTTTCGTTCAAAACCAACACCTTGATTCTTCCGGTGTCTTCCTTGCTTGTGTACAATTTCCTCGAATTGCTTACTCCCGGCAAGGCTCTTGTAAACACCTTTCTCTATAATTCCCTTCAATAAGCTATTTTCTTGCTCAAGTGTAACTTGGCTAAGAGAATCATTAGTGGAATCAAGAGAACGACTAGAAGCAACAATATTGGATTTGACATTATTATTGTTACTACTAGAGGAAGGATCTTTCTTGTACTTGTTACTAGACTTGACTTGAGGCATGTAAGTAGATAAGAGTAAACGCTTGGCAATGTAAGAAGAACTTTTCTTACGGAGATCATCATTGATTGCTTTTAAGAACTCATGCTCTTGCTCAAGATTGAGCTTTTCAAAGCGTAACTTCTCATGAGCCCTTAAAAGTTCTCGATGATCTTCGAAGATAGTTTCATGAGCCAACTTAAGAGTGTTTAGTTCTTTAGTTAGAAGCTCAATCTTCTCCTTATCATTGTCATTCGTTTTATCTTGATTAGCATGATTAATTGACGTTTCATCATAGTATTCATCACTAGAGTTGTCAACAAGTAAATCATCATCCACAAGCAAGTCATCTTCATCAATATTGAAATCAACATACTCAGGATGAGTTACCTTTGGACCTTTGTCCATGAAGCATCTTCCAATTCCTTCATTTGGTGAATCAAATATGGAGTAGGAGTTGGTTGACAGAAGTGCTAGACCGGCAACACCTTCATCTTGAGTATATTCGGAGTTGGAGTGATAGCTTCTCTTGGAGTGATTGTCGGAGTCGGAGCCGGATACCCATTCACCAACATGAGCTTGATGCCTTCGTTTTGTGTAGCTCCTTGATGACTTGTCCTTCCTTTCCGAATCCTTGCTTCTCCGTGAGGGTCTTCATTCATAATGATCATCTCTACTCCTCCTCTCTCTTGGTGGTGATTCTTCTCTTTTGCTTCTTCTTCTTGGAGAATCTTCTCTTCTTTTGTAGGGTGTTGTACACTCATTGGAATAGTGTCCGGGTCTCCCACAATTGTAGCAATTACGCTCTCGACTAGAAGATCTTTTGTCATTGTAAGACCTTGACTTGGAGCTTCTTTCTTTGCTTCTACTCTTGTATAATTGTTGAAGTTCTTCACCATTAAGCTCAATTCTTCATTGAAGGTTTGTTTCTCACTTGATGATGTGGGGGCTTCACTTGAGGCTTTGTAAGCACCACTTGACTTGTTGTGAAGTTCCTCCTTATCCTTGAGTGACATCTCATGAGCAACAATTCTTCCAATGACTTCCGTTGGCTTGAGATCTTTGTAGTTTGGCATCATTTGTGATAAGTGCAAGCCTAGAGTACATTTCAGCGACACCTTCACCATCCTTCATTTTGAACTTGTCAAGCTGACTTTGGAACACATCCAACTTGGATTCCTTGACGGATTTGGTACCTTCATGCATATCAATCAAAGTATCCCAAATTTCCTTTGCATTCTCAAGACGGCTGATTTTGTTGAATTCTTCGGGGCACAATCCGTTGAAGATGATATCACAAGCTTGAGCGTTGTATTGCAGCATCTTCAATTCTTCCACATTAGCTTCACGGTTCGGCTCTCTCCCATCAAAGAATTCACCTTGCAAGCTAATACAAATAATTGCCCAAACGGCGGGGTTATGTCCGAGAATATGCATTTTCATCTTATCCTTCCAACTAGCAAAGTTTGTACCATCAAAGTAAGGACCTCTACGGTGATAATTTCCCTCGCTAGACGCCATACTCTCCTAGGTTGTGAAACCAAGGCTATGACCACCAAAAGCTATGGAAATCAAAGCAAATGGAGACCAAAGCTCTGCTACCACTTGTAGGACCTTGAAGTATGTCTAAAGGGGGGGTGATTAGACTACTTGACCAATTAAAAACTTAACCTTATCCCAATTTTAGAGTTTGGCAGATTTTAGCTATCTTAGGACAAGTCAAGCAATCATCACACAATTCAAGCAAGCATGCAAAGAGTATATGAGCAACGGAAATTTAAAGCATGCAACTTGCAAGAAAGTAAAGGGAAGGGTTTGGAGGATTCAAACGCAATTGGAGACACAGATGTTTTTGGCGTGGTTTTGATAGGTGGTGCTATCATACATCCACGTTGATGGAGACTTCAACCCACAAAGGGTAACGGCTGCGCGAGTCCACAGAGGGCTCCACCCACGAAGGGTCCACAAAGAAGCAACCTTGTCTATCCCACCATGGCCGTCGCCCACAAAGGACTTGCCTCACTAGCGGTAGATCTTCACGAAGTAGGCGATCTCCTTGCCCTTACAAACTCCTTGGTTCAACTCCACAATCTTGTCGGAGGCTCCCAAGTGACACCTAGCCAATCTAGGAGACACCACTCTCCAAGAAGTAACAAATGGTGCGTTGATGATGAACTCCTTGCTCTTGTGCTTCAAATGATAGTCTCCCCAACACTCAACTCTCTCTCATAGGATGTGGATCTGGTGGAAAGAAGATTTGAGTGGAAAGCAACTTGGGGAAGGCTAGAGATCAAGATTCATATGGTAGGAATGGAATATCTTGGCCTCAACACATGAGTAGGTGGTTCTCTCTCAAAAATGGTAAGTTGGAAGTGTAGGTATAGTCTGATGGCTCTCTCCACGAATGAAGAGGAGGTGGAGGGGTATATATAGCCTCCACACAAAATCTAACCGTTACACACAATTTACCAAACTCGGTGGGACCGATTCAACAGACTTTTTCGGACCGATTTAGTAAACCTAGTGACCGTTAGTGATTTTCGGTGGGACTGACATGCAACTCGGTGAGACCGATTCGGTTAGGGTTAGGGCATAACGTAATCTTGGTAAGACCGATTACACAAACTCGGTGAGACCGATTTTGGTAATAAGCTTTCCAGAGAGTTGGTCAGGTAAACTCGGTGGGACCGATTTGCTCTTTTCGGTGAGACCGAAATGTTACAGAAGGGAAACAGAGAGTTTACATTGCAATCTCAGTGGGACCGATCGCTCACTTCGGTTAGACCGAAACGTTACGAAGGGAAACAGAGAGATTACAATCCCATCTCGGTGAGACCGAGATCCCTATCGGTAAGACCGATTTGCTTAGGGTTTGTGGCAGTGGCTATGACATTAGAACTTGGTGGCGCCGGATAAGAAGAATCGGTGTGACCGATTTTGGCTTTGGGTTTAGGTCATTTGTGGATGTGAGAAAGTAGCTGAGGGTTTTGGAGCATATCACTAAGCACATTAAGCAAGAGGCTCATTAAGCAACACCTCATCCCTCCTTGATAGTATTGGCTTTTCCTATAGACTCAATGTGATCTTGGATCACTAAAATATAAAATGAAGAGTCTTGAGCTTTTGAGTTTGAGGCAATCCTTTGTCATTAGCATTTGAGGGATCCACTTTCATCATCCATGCCATGCCATTCATTGAGGTTTCCTGAAATAATAGTCTTGGAATAGCATTAGATCAATGAGCTATATGTTGTTATGAATTGCCAAAACCACCTAGGGATAGTTGCACTTTCAGGTGCCACACAATACACAGCTGATTCCACGCCGTGTCTTGGCACCCCTCCGCCTCTAGTTTACTCCTTCGCTCTAGATCGTCGTAGTGCTTAGGCGAAGCCCTGCGAGATTGCTTCATCACCACCGTCACCACGCCATTATGCTGACGGAACTCATCTACTACCTCGTCCCGCTGGCTGGATCAAGATGACGAGGACGACATCGAGCTGAACATGTGCAGAACGCGGAGGTGCCGTGCGTTCGATACTTGATCAGGGGGATCATGAAGGTGTACGACTACATCAACCACGTTGAATAAACGCTTCCGCTTACGGTCTACAAGGGTACGTAGACACACTCTCCCCCTCATTGCTATGCATCTCCATGGGTAGACCATTGCGTGTGCGTAGAATTTTTTTTGTTTTTCCATGTGACGATTCCCAACTGTGGCATCCGAGCCAGGTCTATGCGTAGATGATATGCATGAGTAGAACACAAATAGTTGTGGGCGGTGATATTCATACTGCTTACCACCAATGTCTTATTTTGATTCGGCAGTATTGTGGGATGAAGCGGTCCGGACCAACCTTACATGTCCACGCACATGAGACCGGTACCACTGACTGACATGCAACTAGTTTTGCATAAAGGTGGCTGGGGGGTGTCTGTTTTTCCTACTTTAGTTGAATTGAATTTGACTACAGCCGGTCCTTGAAGAAGGTTAAAACAGCAAACTTGACTAATCACCATTGTGGTTTTTGCCATAGGTAAGAACGGTTCTTGCTAGAAACCCGTAGCAGCCACGTAAAACTTGCAAGAACAAAGTAGATGACGTCTAACTTGTTTTTGCAGGGTAGGTTGTGATGTGATATGGTCAAGACATGATGTGATATACGTTATTGTATGAGATGATCATGTTTTGTAAGATATCAGTCAACCGACAGGAGCCTTATGGTTGTCTCTTTATTGTATGAAATACAAACGCCATGTAATTGCTTTACTTTATCGCCATGAGTTAGCAATAGTTGTAGAAGCAATAGTTGGCGAGACGACCACGATGCAACAATGGATCAAGGTGTCAAGCCGGCGACGATGGAAATCATGACGATGCTTTAGAGATGGAGATCAAAAGCACAGGATGATGATGGCCATATCATGTCACATATTTTGATTGCATGTGATGTTTATCTTATATGCATCTTATTTTGCTTAGTACGACGGTAGCATTTTAAGATGATCCCTTCACTAAATTTCAAGGTAAAAGTGTTCTCCCTGAGTATGCACCATTGCGAAAGTTCATCGTTTCGAGACACCACGTGTTGATCGGGTGTGATAGACTCTACATTCACATACAACGGGTGTAAGACAGTTTTACACATGCAGAATACTTGGGTTAAACTTGACGAGCCTAGCATGTACAGACATGGCCTCGGAACACTAGAGACCGAAAGGTCGAACGTAAATCACATAGTAGATATGATCAACATAGAAATGTTCACCATTGATGACTACCCCATCTCACGTGATGATCGGACATGGGTTAGTTGATTTGGATCACGTATCACTTAGATGACTTGAGGGATGTCTAGTTAAGTGAGAGTTCTTAAGTAATTTGATTAACTGAACTTAATTTATCATGAACTTAGTCCTGATAGTATTTGCATATCTATGTTGTAGATTTATAGCTCATGATATAGCTCCCCTATTTTTTATATGTTCCTAGTGTTGGGAAACGTAGCATGCAATTTCAAAAAATTTCCTACGCTCACACAAGATCTATCTAGGAGATGCATAGCAAAGAGAGGGGGAGAATGTGTCCACGTACCCTCGTAGACCGAAAGAGGAAGCGTTAGCTTAATGCGGTTGATGTAGTCAAACGTCTTCTCGATTCAATCGATCAAGCACCGAGCGTACGACATCTCCGAGTTCTGCACACGTTCAGCTTGATGACGTCCCTCGAACTCTTGATCTAGTAGAGGACCGAAGGAATAGATGAGTTCCGTCAGCACGACGGTGTGGTTACGGTGATGGTGATGTGATCCGCGCAGGGCTTAGCCTAAGCACTACGATAATATGAATAGAGGAGTAAACGATGGAGGGGGGCACCGCACACGGGTAAGAACAATTGACGTGCCTAGAGGTGCCCCCCGCCCCCGTATATAAAGGAGGGAGAGGGGAGGAGGCCGGCCCTAGGGCGCGCACCATGGGGGGAGTCCTACTAGGACTCCTAGTCCTAGTCGCCCCCTTCCTTCTAATAGAGGGGGAAAGGGGAAGGAGAGGGAGAGGGAGAAGGAAAGGGGGGCCGCGCCCCCTCCACTTGTCCAACTCGGACTCCCCATGGGGGGGACCTCCTCGTGGCCTACATTGCCTCTCCCCTATGGCCCATAAGGCCCATTACTTCCCCCGGGGGGGTTCTGGTAACCCCTCGGTACTCTGATAAATTCCCGAAACACTCCGGAACCATTCCGGTGTCCGAATACCACCTTCCAATATCAATATTTACATCTTGACCATTCCGAGACTGCTGGTCATGTCCGTGATCTCATCCGGGACTCCGAACAACCTTCGGTCACCAAAACACATAACTCATATAATACATATCGTCATTGAACGTTAAGCATGCGGACCCTACGGGTTTGAGAACTATGTAGACATGACCGAGACACCTCTCCGGTCAATAACCAATAGCGGAACCTAGATGCTCATATTGGTTCCCACAGATTCTGCGAAGATCTTTATCGGTCGAACCGCAATATCAACATATGTTATTCCCTTTGTCATCAGTATGTTAGTTGCCCGAGATTCGATCCTCGGTATCTTCATACCTAGTTCAATCTCGTTACTAGCAAGTCTCTTTACTCGTTTCGTAGTGCATCATCCCACAACTAACTCATTAGTCACATTGCTTGCAAGGCTTCATATGATGTGCATTACCGAGAGGGCCCAGAGATACCTCTCCGATACTTGGAGTGACAAATCATAATCTCGATCTATGCCAACCCAACAAACACCTTCGAAGATACCTGTAGAGCATCTTTATAATCACCCAGTTACGTTGTGACGTTTGATAGCACACAAGGCATTCTTGGTGTCCGAGAGTTGCATAATCTCATAGTCGGAGGAATATATATTTGACATGAATAAAGCAGTAGCAATAAAACTGAACGACCATTATGCTAAGCTAACAGATGGGTCTTGTCCATCACATCATTCCACTAATGATGTGATCCCGTTCATCAAATGAAAACTCATGTCCATGGCTAGGAAACTTAACCATCTTTGATCAATGAGCTAGTCTAGTAGAGGCATACTAGGGACATAGTGTTTTTTCTATGTATTCACACATGTATCAAGTTTCTAGTTAATACAATTCTAGCATGAATAATAAACATTTATCATGAATAAGGAAATATAAAATAACAACTTTATTATTGCCTCTAGGGCATATTTCCTTCAGTCTCCCACTTGCACTAGAGTCAATAATCTAGATTACATTGTAATGAATCTAACACCCATGGAGTCTTGGTGCTAATCATGTTTTTCTCGTGGAAGAGGCTTAGTCAACGGGTCTGCCACATTCAGATCCGTATGTATTTTTGCAAATCTATGTCTTCCTCCTTGACCAAATCTTAGATGTAGTTGAAGCGTCTCTTGATGTGTTTGGTCTTTTTGTGAAATCTAGATTCCTTTGCCAGGGCAATTGCTCCAGTATTGTCACAAATGATTTTCATTGGACCCCGTGCACTAGGTATTACACCTAGATTGGATATGAACTCCTTCATCCAGACTCCTTCATTTGCTGCTTCCGAAGCAGCTATGTACTCTTCTTCACACGTAGATCACGCCATGATGCTCTGCTTGGAACTGCACCAACTGACAGCTCCACCATTCAATAAAAATTTGTATCCGGTATGTGACTTAGAGTCATCCGGATTAGTGTCAAAGCTAGCGTCGATGTAATCACTTACGACAAGCTCTTTGTCACCTCCATAAACGAGAAACATATCCCTAGTCCTTTTCAGGTACTTTGGGATGTTCTTGACCGATGTCTAGTGATCCACTCCTGGATTACTTTGGTACCTCCCTACTAAACTTATAGCAAGGCACACATCAGGTCTGGTACACAACATAGCATACATGATATAACCTATGGCTGAGGCATAGGGAATGACTTTCATTTTCTCTCTATCTTCTGCAGTGGTCGGGCATTGAGTCTGACTCAACTTCACACCTTGTAACGCATTCAAGAACCCTTTCTTTAACTGATCCATTTTGAACTTCTTCAAAACTTTAACAAGGTATGTGCTTTGTGAAAGTCCTATCAAGCGTCTTGATCTATCTCTATAGATCTTGATGCCCAATATATAAGCAGCTTCACCATGGTCTTTCATTGAAATACTCTTGTTCAAGTATCCTTTCATGCTATCTATAAATTCTACATCATTTCCAATCAACAATATGTCATCCACATATAATATTAGAAATGCTATAGAGCTCCCACTCACTTTCTTGTGAATACAGGCTTCTCCAAAAGTCTGTATAAAACCATATGCTTTGATCACCTCATGAAAGCATATATTCCAACTCCGAGATGCTTGCACCAGTCCATAAATGGATCGCTGGAGCTTGCACACTTTATTAGCACCTTTAGGATCGACAAAACTTTCTGGTTGCATCATATACAACTCTTCTTTAAGAAATCCATTATGCATTTTTGACATCCATTTGCCAGATTTCATAATCATAAAATGCGGCAATTGCTAACATGATTCGAACAAACTTAAGCATTGCTACATGTGAGAAAGTCTCATCATAGTCAACTCCTTGAACTTGTCGAAAACCTTTTGCAACAAGTCGAGCTTTATAGACAGTAACATTACCAATCAGCGTCAGTCTTCTTCTTGAGGATCCATTTATTCTCTATGGGTCGCTGTCGGTGTCAAAACCGGCATATCTCGGGTAGGGGGTCCCAAGCAGTGCGTCTTAGGATCAATGGTAACAGGAGGCAAGGGACACAATGTTTACCCAGGTTCGGGCCCTCTCAATGGAGGTAAAACCCTACTCCTGCTTGATTAATATTAATGATATGGGTAGTACAAGAGTTGATCTACCACGAGATCAGAGAGGCTAAACCCTAGAAGCTAGCCTATGGTATGATTGTTGTTGTATATCTCTATCGACTAGCCTGGCCCCGGTTTATATAATGCACAAGAGGCCTAGGATAACAAGAGTCCTAGCCGAATACGCCGGTGGGGGAGGAGTCCTTGTCTTGATCGCCAAGTCTTGTTGATTCTTCCTTGTATGCGGCAACTGTCCGGACTGGCCCATGAGTATACGGCCATGGGGGTCCTCGGCCCAATCCAACTGATCAGGAGATGACGCGTTGAGTACCCCCTAGTCCAGGACACCGTCAGTAGCCCCCTGAACCGGTCTTCAAGTTAGGGACGCTCCTCGATTCTTCCAAATTGTTCTTCATCTTCGGTTGCCGGTCTTGAAAACTGGTTCAACAAATCTTCTCATCTTCTATCTTGAGGATCGCCGAAATGCATTCAACGAGTTTACACGTCGGGTATCCGAGGAGCCCCTTTAAGTTTTCGGCCTTTATCAATGCCTTGTTATTTTTATGCCACACCTCGGGTTTGAAGTTGTTCCCGGGCGGCAGCGTCTTCTTGCATCCAAGCTCCAACGCCGGACTGCATTCGAGGTATCTTTTGCAGCCGAGCACCAACGCCGGACCGCTTCCCAGCTCTAACGCTGGAATGTATCCAAGCTCCAACGCCAGACTGTATCCGAGCTCCAACGCCGGACTGTATCTGAGGTGTCGTAAATCACCTTGGTTCAAAGAAGTTTGAAGGAGTTTAGCCGAGCTTAATGCTGGAAATGCCCTCTATGGAGCCAGCCACTAGCGCCCGAGCTTTATGCCGGACTGCTTCCGAGGTGGTGCACCACCCCGAATGTGGGCCGATTTTTGTCAATATTTTTGATTGGTGCCAGTAGCCCTCAAGGTGGGTATCGGTCTAAAACCCGAGATGCACATGAAGGATGACATAAGACCGCTGATCCCCGTAGCCGCTGAGACTCAGGTTGGTTTGCAAAATCGGTCTGAGGATCAAGTCCTAGCTCAGCAGAATACTTTGGGACACAAAAAGCGGCGTGCTCAGTCCTCAAGACTCAGGTTGGGTGCGGCCGACCAACCTGAGGATCAAAATCTCCTCGGAGACTGTATTACACTTAAAATTTTCTGCATTGGACAGCCAATGCAGTAGCCCCCGAGACACTGGTCGGGTGGCAACACCAGATCAGGGGATCGATGTGCCCCTTTAATATTTGTAAATAATAAGCCTGAAGCCCAGTAGCCCCCGAGCCTTAATGCGGGCACGGGAGGCCGAATTAAGGATCGATATCCATAGTAAAATCACAAATTATGTGTAATGACTCTATGTATCCAAGTACTTTACGTCATTAATGCTCGGATCCGCATTGTACAAAACTTTGTTGACCGACCATCGGCTTCCACCTCCTCGGCCAATAGCCGAGGAGTGTTTGTCCTACTTTATAAAGCCTTTATGAGGGCAAAGATTTACAACAAACAAGGCAATCTGACCATACGGTTTTATAAACAAAGGTACGTGGAGAGACATGTTATATTACTGTTTAACAGAAGAAATGTCTTCCAAAGAAAATAGTCCCTCTATTGGTTCCTTTCTTTGGGTTGTCATGCTAAGCATGATCATGAAACCTCAGCTCCAATGTAAGAGCAAAATATCGAGGATTTAGTTTGGGAGGCCAGTTAATAGCCCCCGGTAGTGTTCGGCGACAGTCGAGGTCAAGCCGTAAACACTTCGGCCATTGTTATGAATGGCCCGTCATTTAACGCCGTCATCGGATCGCCAACCAGTTTACGCTTATTGTGACAGTCAGTTTTTGGCTTTCTCCACTGAGGTGCTTAATCATGTAAGCTAGAAGCACAATTGCAGTGGTTCTCCCTTTGCACACCTAGCCGAACAAAGCGTAACATAGGAGGCAAGCGCAGGAGCCGGGCAACCCAACTATTGACTGAAGACACAATTCGAAACCGATGCATATATAGCAATATCCGAGAATGTTTTTGCCGAATCTCTAAAGGTGTCCGGCGTTGCACTGCGAGACTTGTGCTGAAAACACACAAATAGTTTAAAAGTGCCATGGGCTCGAAAAGCCAAAAAACTTATTCAAAAGGTTAATGTCCGAACTAGATCAAGTGTTCGGTGCCAATCCGAAAATTGGACTTTAGAAAAAAAAAAAGGTGCTTCTGTCGTGCTTTAACATGACACATCCTATCTCAAAACCTCAAGCGGGTCAGCCTACGGCTTCAACCTCCTATCCTGAAGGCGGAGTACTTCTTACTAGGCCAGTTTAGCAAACTAAACTCTAGCGGCTTTGAGAGAGAAATTAGGCTCCCCGGCTAGTGACCGCACACTTGTGTCAAAAAAAGGAGTGATAAATAATAATAAAAACTTTGCAACGATTAAGAAGAAAAACACTTATCATAAAACGGCTCATATAAATTTAAGAGCCCCCAAGTGACTTGGGTAAAAGAATGATTGCATGTACCGAAGTACTTATATCATATCTATGTTCAACCGAACTTTAAACGCGTCTTAACCGACCGTCGGCTTCTCCCTCTTCGGTCAAGGACCGAAAAGTGTTATGTACTCTATTTGTCGAGAATATCGACGGTGTTTCCAATAACCAGGCAGTCAGGCCATAAGGCTGTAACAGACAAAGCGCGCTTAGGGAACTTATGCTATATTACTGCGAAGTGTAAGAAGCATCTTCGAAGAAAATAGTACCTCCACCGATACTTTTCTTCGGTGCTCATTGTTATTATGAGACTTGTGCAATATATTTTTTGTACTCATGAGTTCCGTTGTGTGCCGACCATGATTGAAAACAATAAGAGCGCTAGCTTTCGGCTTCACCTAGTCCGAGGTCCGGCTCGGTTGACCCAATCGTGACAATCGCAGAGGTGCTCCCTTTACTCCCTAGCCGAACAATCGGGAACGTAGGGGTAAGCACAGGAGCCAGGCAACCCAGCTTGCAAATCGCTTAAGTCAATATGGTGCATATTGTGGCGTAATACACGAACAAGGAACGAAGCCGTACAAGTATAACCATATGCGAGAGGAAAAAGCTTCATGAAGGAAGCCCCCAAGTAAACGGGGTATTTGAATTTGCGCGTCACAAACAAAGTTTGGACAAGGAAATTTTTACAAGCAACTTTTTTCCAAAAAAGTATAATGTTTGGCCGAGCCGAACACAAGTTAAAAATTTAAAACTTTGAGCATGAAGACAACTTAGCTGGTTAATGTGTTCGGTATTGATGACGTGGTCCAAGCTTGATGCTGGACAAGGTTCCATCCCCGAGCCGGTCCCGAGGTGGCGGAGCAAAGAGCTCGGCACTCCGAAGTGGTGACATAGCACCATCAATGTAGGACGGCAGGGTGATGCCGAAGTCCCCGACATGGGGTAATGAAGTGTTGAGGAAGCCCCCCTTCCAGCCGAGGTGACGCCAAAGGATATAGTCCGGCTGGATCATTTTTCTGTGCACAAAAAATAGTGCAAACCTGAGATAATAGTAATAAAAATAAAAATAAAAATAAATTATTGCATAACAAATAATTTATGCAAAGTGAGTAATAAAAGAAATATGGCCTGGCGCCGAAGTCAATGTTGATGTCGGGCGGCGGCGTGATGCGGTAAAGGCATGGCAAGGCCTGAATTCACAGGTCGGTTCGAGTTCCGGATGCGGCGTTCGCCGGACTATGTACGGAAACTGACGGAACCATCATGCGACCTTCGTTAATGCGGCCACCATTTCATAGACCTGCGTACATATGACGGACAAACCAGAGTAATAATTCATTGGGAAAAATGAACCCTAACAAGAAAAAAATACTAGGATTAATAGCACCTGGCTTATTTGTTGTAGCAATCCGAAGAAAGGTGATTTCCAAAATTGGGACTCGATCCGCACACCTATCAATAAAGCAACGGCATGGCGATGCTGGCAAAGGTTGGCTCGCCGAGGCAAAGCTATCGGTCCAGCTAACGTGACGGAGCTGGTTGGCCAGATACGCCGAAGTCTCCGGAGTAGGTTGATGAAGAGATGATGAAGCCCCCGGTCCAGCGATGCAGGTCGTGACGTGGTCGATGCCGGCTTGATGAAGTGACTGTGTGGCGATGCTGGTGTGCCCGCTCCGTGTAATCCGTGGGGCAGCGATGTTGGTGATAATTTATCCTTCGCGATGCCGAACTATTGTTCGGCTAGCCGAGATGATGATCCGAAGAAATTGAGCTCGGCTCAACAAAGCGACGACGTGTCTAACGCAGGTCGGCCGCCGTGGAGCGATGTTGTCGGGCTGGTTTGACACCGGCACGACGGTGAAGTTCGTATTGCAAGAATACTTTTAATACTACTGGGTGTGTTTGAGAATAAAACACAACACCCCATACGAAAACTTCCTTCAAAAAGGATGTCCGAGATCCCGTTCATAAAGAAGATGAATTCGGGTCGGATTCGTTCTCGCACGGAAAACAGATCCAAAAAGTGATGCACTAATCAAAAGTTTCCTGGAGTTTGGACGGTCGGATCGAGCTGAATTTTTGGCAGGTGGTAGATATGGGAATTCCACAGCAAATCAACGGTTGGATCCTCCAAAGGACATCCGAGGTAGATGCTGGATACCACGCCCTAAACTCGTCCGGATTCTCGTCCAGATTCAACAGGGCTCCGGTATATCGGAGATTGCCGGAGATTCCTCCATCGGAACTCGACGAAATTTTTGCAGGGTTGTTGTAGACTTAATTCCGCATAATTCAACCGAAGTAATTGTTTAAGCGACACTCGAGGAGGCGGTGGCGGCGGATACAAGTTTGCTGTCTAGAAAAACAGCACCGTCGCCTGAGGGCAATGTTGACGTTGAGCCCTCGAGCTCCATGGATGACTCCTCCATGATCTTGATAGAGATTGGAGTTGGTGTTGATGAAGGCCTTCATCCGAACATGACGATCGGAGGTAGGGCACAGTCCTCGGTCAAGCCAAGGTGACCAGTCGAGCTGGTGACGAAGAAGCCGACGTCGCAGTTGACCTGCAGTCGAGCCATTGATCCTTTCACCGATCACACTGCGGAACTCTCAATGAAAGCACCAATGTCGGTGTCAAAACCAGCGGATCTCGGGTAGGGGGTCCCAAGCAGTGCGTCTTAGGATCAATGGTAACAGGAGGCAAGGGACACAATGTTTACCCAGGTTTGGGCCCTCTCGATGGAGGTAAAACCCTACTCCTGCTTGATTAATATTGATGATATGGTTAGTACAAGAGTTGATCTACCACGAGATCAGAGAGGCTAAACCCTAGAAGCTAGCCTATGGTATGATTGTTGTTGTATATCTCTATCGACTAGCCTGGCCCCGGTTTATATAATGCACCAGAGGCCTAGGATAACAAGAGTTCTAGCCGAATACGCCGGTGGGGGAGGAGTCCTTGTATTGATCGCCAAGTCTTGTTGATTCTTCCTTGTATGCGGCAGCTGTCCGGACTGGCCCATGAGTATACGGCCATGGGGGTCCTCGGCCCAATCCAACTGATCGGGAGATGACGCGTTGAGTACCCCCTAGTCCAGGACACCGTCAGTCGCCCATCATTGGGCAGATCCACCAAAGTCCACACTTTGTTCTCATACATGGATCCTATCCTAGATTTCATGGCCTCAAACCATTTATCGGAATTTGGGCTCATCACAGCTTCTTCATAGTACGTAGGTTCGTCATGGTCAAGTAACATGACCTCCAGAACAGGATTACCGTACCACTCTGGTGCGGATCGTGCTCTGTTTGACCTACAAGGTTCTATAGCAATTTGATCTGAAGTTTCATGATCTTTATCATTAGCTTCCTCTCCAGTTGGTGTCGGCATCACAGGAATAGATTTCTCGGATGAGCTACTTTCCAAATTGAGAGTAGGTACAATTACCTCATCAAGTTCTACTTTCCTCCCACTCACTTCTTTCGAGAGAAACTCCTTCTCTAGAAAGGTTCCATTCTTTGCAACAAAAATCTTGCCTTTAGACGTGTGGTAGAAGGTGTACCCAATTGTTTCATTAGGGTGTCCTATGAAGACACACTTCTCCGATTTGGATTTGAGCTTATCAGGCTGAAGCCTTTTGACATAAGCATCGCATCCCTAAACTTTAAGAAACAACAACCTAGGTTTGTTGCCAAACCACAGTTCATATGGTGTCATCTCAATGGACTTTGATGGTGCCCTGTTTAACGTGAATGTAGATGTCTCTAATGCATAACCCCAAAACAATAGTGGTAAATCGGTAAGAGACATCATAGATCGCACCATATTCAATAAAGTGCGGTTACGACGTTTGAGCACACCATTAGTTGTGGTGTTCCAGGTGGCGTGAGCTGTGAAACTACTCTACATTGTTTTAAATGAAGGCCAAACTCGTAACTCAAGTATTTGTTGGAAATATGGCCTAGAGGCAATAATAAAATGGTTATTATTATATTTCCTTGTTCATGATAATTGTCTATTGTTCATGCTATAATTGTATTAACCGGAAACCGCAATACATGTGTGAATACATGTGTGAATACAACGCCGCCGGGGGCCATCATCATCACCGCGATCTTCACCAACACCTCCGCCATCTTCACCAACATCTCCATCACCTTCCCCCATCTATATCCAGTGGACCACTCTCCCGCAACCCGTTGTACCCTCTACTTGAACATGGTCCTTTATGCTTCATATTATTATCTAATGATGTGTTGCCATCTTATGATGTCTGAGCAGATTTTCGTTGTCCTACCGATGATTGATGAATTGCTATGATTGGTTTAATTTGCTTGTGGTTATGTTGCTGTCCTATTGTGCCCTCCATGTCGTGCAAGCGTGAGGGATTCCCGCTGTAGGGTGTTGCAATACATTCATGATTCGCTTATAGTGGGTTGCTCGAGTGACATAAGCATAAACCCGAGTAAGGGGGTTGTGGCGTATGGGATAAAGGGGACTTGATGCTTTAATGCTATGGTTGGGTTTTACCTTAATGATCTTTAGTAGTTGCGGATGCTTGCTAGAGTTCCAATCATAAGTGCATATGATCCATGGGGCTATGGAGATGCCCATCAATTGATGTCAATGCGAGGAGTAGGGATTTCCATGCAATGGATGCACTAAGAGCTATAAGTGTATGAAAGCTCAAACTGAAACTAAGTGGGTGTGCATCCAACTTGCTTGCTCATGAAGACCTAGGGCATTTGAGGAAGCCCATCATTGGAATATACAAGCCAAGTTCTATAATGAATGTTCAAGTGGCTTTCAATACTAGTGGGAATTTTCATTATAGAACTTGGCTTGTATATTCCAACGATGGGCTTCCTCAAATGCCCTAGGTCTTCATGAGCAAGCAAGTTGGATGCACACCCACTTAGTTTCAGTTTGAGCTTTGATACACTTATAGCTCTTAGTGCACCCGTTGCATGGCAATCCCTACTCCTCGCATTGACATCAATTGATGGGCATCTTCATAGCCCGTTGATTAGCCGCGTCGATGGGAGACTTTCTCCCTTTTTGTCTTCTCCACATAAACCTCCACCATCATATTCTATTCCACCTATAGGGCTATATCCATGGATTGCGCTCATGTATCGCGTGAGGGTTGAAAAAGTAGAAGCGCGTTAAAAGGTATGAACCAATTGCTCGGCTTGTCATCGGGGTTGTGCATGATGGGAAGCATTTTGTGTGACGAAAATGAAGCATGGCCAAACTATAAGATTTTGTAAGGATAAGCTTGCTTTGGCCATGTTGTTTTGAAAAGACATGATTGCTTTATTAGTACGCTCGAAGTATTATCGTTTTTTATGTCAAATGGTAGACTATTGCTTTGAATCACTCGTGTCTAAATATTCATGCCATGATTAGACATATGATCAAGATTATGCTAGGTAGCATTCCACATCAAAAATTATCTTTTTTATCATTTACCTACTCGAGGACAAGCAGGAATTAAGCTTGGGGATGCTGATACATCTCCGTCGCATCTATAATTTTTGATTGTTCCATGCCAATATTATTCAACTTTCATATACTTTTGGCAACTTTTTATACTAATTTTGGGACTAACATATTGATCCAGTGCCCAGTGCCAGGTCCTGTTTGTTGCATGTTTTATGTTTCGCAGAAACCCCATATCAAATGGAGTCCAAATGGGATAAAAACGGACGGAGCTTATTTTTGGAATATTTGGGAAATATGGGAGGAATAATCAACGCAAGACGGTGCCCGAGGTGGCCATGAGGCAGGAGGGCGCGCCCCTGACCCTCGTGGGCCCCTCGTAAGGTGGCTGCTGCTATTCTTTTGCCGCAAGAAAGCTAATTTTCAAAGAAAAATCTGGGCGAAGGTTTCAATCCAGTCGGAGTTACGGATCTGCGGATATAAAAGAAACGATGAAAGGGCAGAATCTGGGAACGTAGAAACAGAGAGAGACGGAGAGACAGATCCAATCACGGAGGGGCTCTCGCCCCTCCCATGCCATGGGAGCCAAGGTCCAGAGGGGAAACCCTTCTCCCATCTAGGGATAAGGTCAAGGAAGAAGAAGAAGAAGGGGGGCTCTCTCCCCCTTGCTTCTGGTGGCGCCGGAACACCGCCGGGGGCCATCATCATCACTGCGATCTTCACGAACACCTCCGCCTTCTTCACCAACATCTCCATCACCTTCCCCCATCTATATTCAGCGGTCCACTCTCCCGCAACCCACTGTACCCTCTACTTGAACATGGTCCTTTATGCTTCATATTATTATCTAATGATGTGTTGCCATCTTATGATTTCTGAGTAGATTTTCGTTGTCCTACCGGTGATTGATGAATTGCTATGATTGGTTTAATTTGCTTGTGGTTATGTTGCTATCCTATTGTGCCCTCCGTGTTGCGCAAGCGTGAGGGATTCCCGCTGTAGGGTGTTGTAATACGTTCATGATTCGCTTATAGTGGGTTGCTTGAGTGACAGAAGCATAAACCCGAGTAAGGGGGTTGTGGCATATGGGATAAAGGGGACTAGATGCTTTAATGCTATGGTTAGGTTTTACCTTAATGATCTTTAGTAGTTGCGGATGCTTGCTAGAGTTCCAATCATAAGTGCATATGATCCAAGAAGAGAAAGTATGTTAGCTTATGCCTCTCCCACATAAAACTTGCTATCGGTCTAGTAACGTAGTCAATTGCTTAGGGACAATTTCACAACTCCTACCACCACTTTTCCACACTTGCTATATTTACTTTATTGCTTCTTTATCTAAACAGCCCTTACTTTTTATTTATGCGTTCTTTATTATCTTGCAAACATATTCTATCACACCTACAAAGTACTTCTAGTTTCATACTTGTTCTAGGTAAAGCGAACACTAAGCGTGCGTAGAGTCGTATCAGTGGCAGATAGGACTTGAGAGAATATTTGTTCTACCTTTAGCTCCTCGTTGGGTTCGACACTCTTACTTATTGAAAGAGGCTACAATTATCCCCTACACTTGTGGGTTATCAGGTGACTATAAAGGTGCACTACAGGTATCTCCAAAAGTGTTTGTAGAGTTGGCATGAATCGAGACTGGGATTTGTCACTCCGTATGACGGAGAGGTATCTCTGGGCCCACTCAGTAATGCATCATCATAATGAGCTCAATGTAACTAAGGAGTTAGTCATGACATCATGTGTTACGAAATGAGTAAAGAGACTTGCCGGTAACAAGATTGAACAAGGTATGGGGATACCAATGATCGAATCTCGGGCAAGTAACATACCGATGGACAAAGGGAATTGTATACGGGATTGATTGAATCCCAGACATCATGGTTCATTCGATGAGATCATCGTGGAACATGTGAGCAAATATGGGTATCTGATCCCGCTATTGGTTATTGGCCGGAGAGGTATCTCGGTCATGTCTGCATGGTTCCCGAACCCTTAGGGTCAACACACTTAAGGTTCGGTGACGCTAGAGTTGTAATGGGGATAGTATGTGGTTACCGAAGGTTGTTCGGAGTCCTCGATGAGATCCCAGACGTGACGAGGAACTCCGGAATGGTCCGGAGGTGAAGATCGATATATTTGACGAAGGGTATTGGAGTCCGGAAGTGTTTCGGGGGTACCGGGCTATGGCCAGCATGACCGAAAGGTGTTTCGGGGGCCCCGACAAGTGTTGCAGGTCCTCATGGGCCAAGGGGAGGGGGCAAACCAGCCCACTAATGGGCTGTGCGCCCCCACACCCTTTCCCACGTTGCTTGGGGGAGGTGGGGCGCCTCCACCTGGCTTGGGAGGCAAGCCTCCACCTGGCTTGGCTTGGGGGGCAAGTCTCGCTAGGGTTTCTCTAGGGAGATCCAATCTGCCTTAGCCGCCGCCCCCTAGGGGAAACCCTAGGGTGCCTCATCCTCCCCCTCCTCCTATATATAGTGAGGGAGAGAGAGGGCAGCGGCACCCTGACAGGCCCTGGTGCTGCCCTTCCTCTCCTTCCTACACCTCTTCCTCCTCCGTAGTGCTTAGTAAAGCTCTGCCGGAGAACCACAAGCTCCATCGCCACCACGCCGTCGTGCTGCCGGAGTTCTCCCTCAACTTCTCCTTTCCCCTTGCAGGATCAAGAAGGAGGAGACATCCCCGGGCTGTACGTGTGTTGAACACGGAGGCGCTGTTCGTTCGACGCTTGGATCAGATCATTCACGATTTGAATCGCCACGAGTATGACTCCATCAACTGCGTTCTAGTAACGCTTCTGCTTTGCGATCTTCAAGGGTATGAAGATGCACTCCCTCTCTCTCGTTGCTAGCATCTCCTAGATTGATCTTGGTGACACAAATAAAATTTTGAATTATTACTACGTTCCCCAACAGTGGTATCAGAGCTAGGTCTATGCGTAGATTCTATGCTCGAGTAGAACACAAGTAGTTGTGGGCAATGATTTGGTCAATTTGCTTACTGTTACTAGTCCTATCTTGATTCTACGGCATTGTGGGATGAAGCGACCCAACCGACCTTACACATACACTTACGTGAGACAGGTTCCACCGACTGACATGCACTTGTTGCATAAGGTGGCTAGCGGGTGTCTGTCTCTCCCACTTTAGTCGGATCAGATTCGATGAAAATGTCCTTATGAATGGTAAATAGCAATTGGCATATCACCATTGTGGCTTTTGCGTAGGTAAGAAACGTTCTTGCTAGAAACTCATAGCAGCCACGTAAAACATGCAACAACAATTAGTGGACGTCTAACTTGTTTTTGCAGGGTATGCTATGTGATGTGATATGGCCAAAAGGATGTAATGAAATATATATGCGATGTATGAGATTGATCATGTTCTTGTAATAGGAATCTCTACTGCAGAATGCTGCTAACGCGACATTATGATCAGAGACCCTTCGAGAAACTGTGTGTGATGCAATAATCGCAAACGGTGGTTTCAGAAAACCGTCAAAAATGTCCAAAACGTTTGCGATGACGGATGCATCAAACATGATTCAGATTTTAGTTGCATGTGCGATGAAGGGCATACGGTTCAGTTCAATTAACTGTTTGCGATGAGGTGGAACAAAAGAAACGGGCAGTTAGATGAAGGCGTGTGCAATACACAACATACGACTCACTAGGACGAACTATTTGTGATTAGGCAACACAAAAGAAACGGTCAGGCAGAATCAAGGTGTGTGCGATATACGGCATGCGGTTCACTCAGATGAACTGTTTGTGTTGAGACAAGAGAACCGAAACGGTTCAATATAACAAGATGTGTGTGACACATGGCAAACAGATCTGTAATCAGACATGTGTGCGAAGACCGATAATAACACAGACAATTGCTTCTAATAAGACGTATGTGATATGCTGTGTCTACACAACATATATTGGCCATTGGGGGACGGGCGATCATCCGAATACGCCATAAGGATGCGAAGAGGCATCCTATATCAGCAAGGACTAGCTGTTCCACTAGTAGCTCATCTAAGAGAACTCTCAAGTTAAGTGTGCTTAGGCTGGATCATCCATGGGATGGGTGACTGGATGGGAAGTTGTGTTGATGTTAAATTAACTGATAGGATGGGTCATATTGGTCAAATGACCGAAATGACCCATTCCCTCAGCTAATTTAACCTCGAGGTCCTTGTTTTTTATTTTTATTTTATTTTTTAACATATGTTAAAGAAGGTCTACCGCATTACTTTTTGACAATGTGTATACATGGCATACATTTGATCCATCCGACCCATTTGTGATGGAATAAGCCATGTGTATTGTGGGCAAACGCTTGCTAGTGTACAACCGTTTGCGATTGATGAATTCATCACCGACGGGTTCCCTAGTGTGGTCCGTGTTCATCTTATCATTATCTACTTCTTGTGCTAGCTCGATGTCCTTTATATTGTAAGTGTCCATTAATTGATGGCGTTCTATGAACACGCCACCATTTCCCGCCATTTCCTCACCTGTTTCCCGCCACCCAGCGATAGTGCACATAAACCTAGGCGCAGCGTGATGCACGGAGGCAACAAGCGTAGCCTGTAGCACATCCACCTTTTCCAAGCATGCCAACGCATGAAAGCGCCACCTCTGCCATCAACCTCATCGACGAGGAAAAACAGAAGGCGCCACAGCCTGTCGAGGCCGCGGTACTCCCCGGTAACGTGGTGGACGACACCGTGATGCGCGTCATCGCCAGGGTTGAGCAGACCTTTGGTGCATGGCGCTTCAACGCCACGGATCAAGATAGGCATGTCAGCACCGAGAGGCTGCAACTCACCACACAACATGATCGATGGTGCGCAACAGAGCAAGCTAGGCGCATCCGCGCTGATAGGCTGCGGCTCCCCAAGAGCGTTGGAGCGCTGCAGAGCGAGAGCCCCGGCGCGCCCCACAGCAAGAGCGGATCCATCGGTGCTTGCCTGCTGTCGACAGGGCGTCGCAGTTGGGTACACGTCCCGTCAGTACCCCCATTCCTCGCCAGGAGTGGGCACAAGCCCTCTGCACCGTACTTGCACCAGAGGTCGGCCGCGCCATACTTGCACCGGACGCCTGCCCCGCCGTTCACATGGGTCGTGCCGTTCGCCTTGTCCACGGCCCGCTCAATGCCAACGCGCTGGTCGGTAGGCTCGACCGCCTCCTTGGCCCAGGTGTCCACCTGGGCACAATAGAGGAACATGGCCGTCGCGTCCTCGAGGTGGTGATCTCCGATGAAATAGCCAACTTGGAGCTCGAGATCGCGCTCCAGATGTACCGCGAGCGTGTCAACCGCTTGGACGAACGCCTACACGAGTTCAGGCAGAGCCAAGAGCTACCGTAGGCAAGGGCTACTGGTCATGGTCTCATGGACAAGTTTTTTTTGTCAGTAGTTTCAACGTGGATAGCTATGTATTCACAACAATCATACTATTGCTCCGTTTCAATGTGTGTACTCTGTTTTCCATTCTTATATGTCTGTTTCAATGTGTTTTTATACGCTTTCCATTCTGTATATGTGGATGATAACAGATAGATTCAAATTAGTATTCAAAAATAGATAGAAAATGGAATTCATAATATATATATATATATATAATATTAATTGTTTATTAGTTCATCACAGAATATATATAATATCATCACATATACGTGATGATACTTAACTACTAGGTACAATGCATAAAATTGAAAACGAACTATACTAAAACTAATAATCCCTCCTGGGGCCAGTATTCCGGCAACCCCTCGCCAGCATCTCCCTGGTGCGCGGCGTCTTCCCAGAGTGGAGGCAGTACTCTGCCTCCTCTGCCTCGCAGCGCTTGGCGTGCTGATCTGCCTCTTGCAGGCGGACGCGCGTGAATGATCTTGCCATTTCGTTGGGCGCCCACCGGAGCTCCTCGTCGGTGGCACGCTGGAGCTTATCGGCCTAGCTCCACGCAGCGACGAGGCGCCTAACGCCTCTGGCCTTCCTCGCGAAGTACCTGTCTTCGTACACCTCTCCGCACAACGACGCGCTCGCCCCCAAAGCTTCGCCGCCTCCTTTTTCCAGGTGGCATCACGGGATTCACAGGCCGCCTGGTACCTGGCATCCTCCTCCGCCATCTCCTTCTTGAAAGCCACTTGCCTGGCTTTCTCAGTTGGCGGCAGCGACTTCCAAAGACAAAATCAATCCAAAGTTGGGGGGTCCGGTGCAACCTTGTCCGGCAGTGCGTAGGTGTCCTCGTCCCTGCTCTTCGAGTGAGCCTCCTCGGGGGTGGCGACTCCTCGTTGACGCGTGGGCAGACCGGTGGAGCCATGGCAGAGATTTGAGATAGATAGGGAGAGAGAGAGAGGGTGAGCAAGGGGAGGATCTAGATGAGAGTGCAGGCGGAACAACATGAGCAAGGTAGTATTTATTGGTGGCCAGAATCTAGATCGTCGGGAACAATACACACGCCGGTCGCCGGAATTTATGAGTACTGTAGTGTGAATTACACAGGATTCCCGCCGAAAAATCCATGTGTGAACATAATAGCTGACGGTTCCCAATGTAGAACCGTGTCTGATTAATAAAGCCCGCCACCCACCTTCCAAAACTCGAGGCGCGAAATAGAGTGCTAATCGTGTGGGGCCGGTTGTCTTGCCAGATTTTAGATTTTTGTTTTTGAACACCAGATATTTACATCGTCTGATGATTTTTGAACTCGCACACAAGTACACAAATATGATTTTTCAAACCATCATGGTTAGCCGTTGCATGTAGATGTACTTCAAATTTGAATTACGGTCATTAAATGGCTAGGAAATCACTTAAATGTCTTCAAAAGGTCAAATGACCCCTGAAATTATCCAAATTTTCACATGACAGTTAGTATCAGTTCACATTACACGTAGAAAATTTTTGAAGGCCATAAGAGGAAGCTATCTGCCATTCGTCATCAAACATGCATTGTTCCCTCTCAAAACCACGAGCCTTCTAGTGAGTTGCTCCGGTTTGTGAGGGGCGTGTGTCCAAACTTTTGTCAAGCAAGCCAATTTTTGTACCACATCATCTTGGTGGCATGACATTACATCAAGCAAGGTTTCATGTTTTTCTGGTCATTTTTTAATCGTTTGGAATAAAAATGCCATGGCACTCCATGCATGTACATGTGTCCATGTCATGAGACCAATATGTTTGAAAATTCCTTCTACTTTACTGCACATGGAATTAACTCGCACACAAGTACACACATATCATTTTTCAAACTATTATGGTTAGCCATTGCATGTATATCTAGTTCAAATTTGAATTACGGTCATTAAATGGCTAGGAAATCACTTAAATGTCTTCAAAAGGTCAAATGACCCCTGAAATTTTCCAAATTTTCACATGATAGTTAGCATCAATGCACATTACACGTAGAAAAATTTTGAAGGCCGTAAGAGGAAGCTATCTGCCATTCGTCATCAAACATGCATTGTTCCCTCTCGGAACCACGAGCCTTCTAGTGAGTTGCTCCGGTTTGTGAGGGATGTGTGTCCAAACTTTCGTCGAGCAAGCCAATTTTTGTACCACATCATCTTGGTGGCATGACATTACATCAAGCAAGGTTTCATGTTTTTCTGATCTTTTTTTAATTTTTTGGAATAACAATGCCATGGCACTCCATGCATGTACATGCATGTGTCTATGTCGTGAGACCAATATGTTTGAAAACTCCTTCTAATTTACTGCACATGGAATTAACTCGCAGAGAAGTACACAAATATGATTTTTCAAACCGTTATGGTTAGCCGTTGCATGTACATCTAGTTCAAATTTGAATTACATACGGTCATTAAATGGTTAGGAAATCACTTAAATATCTTTAAAAGGTCAAATGACCCCTGAAATTTTCCAAATTTTCACATGACAGTTAGTATCAGTGCACATTACACATAGAAAATTTTTGAAGGCCGTAAGAGGAACCTATCCGCTGTTCGTCATCAAACATGCATTGTTCCCTCTCAGAACCACGAGCCTTCTAGTGAGTTGCTCCGGTTTGTGAGGGGTGTGTGTCCAAACTTTCGTCAAGCAAGCCAATTTTTGTACCACATCATCTTGGTGGCATGACATTACATCAAGCAAGGTTTCATATTTTTCTGATCATTTTTTAATTTTTTGGAATAACAATGCCATGGCACTCCATGCATGTACATGCATGTGTCTATGCCGTGAAACCAATATGTTTCAAAATTCCTTCTAATTTACTGCACATGGAACTAACCCGCACACAAGTACACAAATATGATTTTTCAAACCGTTATGGTTAGCCTTTGCATGTACATCTAGTTCAAATTTTAATTACGGTCACTAAATGGCTAGGAAATCACTTAAATATCTTTAAAAGGTCAAATGACCCCTGAATTTTTCCAAATTTTCACATGACAGTTAGTATCAGTGCACATTACATGTAGAAAATTTTTGAAGGTCGTAAGAGGAACCTATCTGCCATTCGTCAGCAAACATGGATTGTTCCCTCTCGGAACCACGAGCCTTCTAGTGAGTTGCTCCGGTTTGTGATGGATGTGTGTCCAAACTTTCGTCAAACAGGCAAATTTTTGTACCACATCATCTTGGTGGTATGACATTAACTCAAGCAAGGTTTCATGTTTTTAATTTTTTGGAATTTAAATGCCATGGCACTCCATGCATAATTGTGTCATAGCCGTTAGACCAATATGTTTGAAAATTCCTTCCAATTTACTGCACGTGGAATTAAATCACACACAAGTGCACAAAATATGACTTTTCAAACCGTTTTGGTTAGCTGCTGCATGTACATGTAGTTCAAATTTTAAATTACGGTCATTAAATGGCTAGAAAATCACTTAGATGTCTTAAAAGGTCAAATGACCCCTGAAATTTTCCAAAATTTGACATGACAGTTGTATTAGTACTACAAATTTTCTCGTACATTTAAAACACCATCCGTTACCACTTTACTCCAAATTCGTCTTTCACATCTAATAAAAAATATCTACAACATCACTCACAGTTGTTTTGTAGGAATCGTTTGGGATGAATAAATCCGGGTCTATTTAAGTCTTCCTCCTTACGCTTCACTGGCTCGTCTGCTCCAGTGCCGGAAACCCCCGAATCCACAAATCCCGATCCCCATTCCCGCACCCCCTTCTTGCAAAGATGACGTTGTGGAAACGCTTCGTGAAGGCCCGTACGATGGCTGCGTCCCCCTCGAGTGTCGCTCCTGTGCCGTGAGCGCGGACCCCTACACCGAGAGTGCCACCGCATCCGCATTGAGCGTGGCCGCTTCCGCCGAGAGGGCATCTGCGGTAGCCGACAGGGCAGCTGTAGTAGCCGAGATGGTTGTAGCTGCTGCTGCGACAACGGCTACAAATGCCAAGAGCGCTCGAGCTGCCGTCCGTGCCGCCGATGTCGCCCTGGCCCGGGTCGAGGCCATCGACGCCAAGATATTCCAGGCCACCTCGGAATCCAGCATGCAACCCACGTCCGAAAAGGCGGCCGTGGCCATGGAGCACCTGCTTCCTCATGAGGTCGTCGAGCGGGAGCTGGAGATGCAGGAGGTGGTGGAGATCGAGAAGCGCTGATGTCTACTACGCAACCTTCTCCTTGTAGACGTTATTGGGCCTCCAAGTGCAGAGGTTTGTAGGACAGTAGCAAATTTTCCTCAAGTGGATGACCTAAGGTTTATCAATCCGTGGGAGGTGTAGCTTGAAGATGGTCTCTCTCAAACAACCCTGCAACCAAATAACAAAGAGTCTCTTGTGTCCCAGACACACCCAATACAATGGTAAATTGTATAGGTGCACTAGTTCGGCGAAGCGATGGTGATACGAGTGCAATATGGATGGTAGATATAGGTTTTTGTAATCTGAAATTATAAAAACAGCAACGTAAATAATGATAAAAGTGAGCGTAAACGGTATTGCAATGCTAGGAAACAAGGCCTAGGGTTCATACTTTCACTAGTGCAAGTTCTCTCAACAATAATAACATAATTGGATCATGTAACAATCCCTCAACATGCAACAAAGAGTCACTCCAAAGTCACTAATAGCGGAGAACAAAAGAAGAGATTATTGTAGGGTACGAAACCACCTCAAAGTTATTCTTTCTGATCGATCTATTCAAGAGTCCGTAGTAAAATTACATGAAGCTATTCTTTCCGTTCGATCTATCATAGAGTTCATACTAGAATAACACCTTAAGTCACCTAGATACTCCAATGTCACCACAAGTATCTGCGGGTATGATTATACGATATGCATCACACAATCTCATATTCATCTATTCAACCAACACAAAGAACTTCAAAGAGTGCCCCAAAGTTTCTACCAGAGAGTCAAGACGAAAACGTGTGCCAACCCCTATGCATAAGTTCACAAGGTCACTGAACCCGCAAGTTGATCATGAAAACATACATCAATTAGATCACGTGAATATCCCATTATCACCACAGATAAGTACATGAAATACATACATCAAGTGTTCTCAAATCCTTAAAGACTCAATCCGATAAGATAACTTCAAAGGGAAAACTCAATCCATTACAAGAGAGTAGAGGGGGATAAACATCATAAGATCCAACTATAATAGCAAAGCTCGCGATACATCAAGATCGTGCCAAATCAAGAACACGAGAGAGAGAGAGAGAGAGAGAGAGAGATCAAACACATAGCTACTGGTACATACCCTCAGCCTCGAGGGTGAACTACTCCCTCCTCGTCATGGAGAGCGCCGAGATGATGAAGATTGCCACCGGTGATGGATCCCCCCTCCGGCAGGGTGCCGGAATAGGGTCCCGATTGGTTTTTGGTAGCTACAGAGGCTTGCGGCGGTGGAACTCCCGATCTAGGTTTCTTTCTAGAGGTTTGGGTATTTATAGGAGGGTTTGGCGTCAAGAACAAGCCAGGAGGACCCACGGGGTGTCCACGAGGCAGGGGGCGCACCCTCCACCCTCGTGGGCCCCACAAGCCTCCTCTCTGATAACTCTTTATTCCAGTATTTTTTATATTTTCTAGAAAAAAATCTCCGCTGATTTTCAGCGCATTCCGAGAACTTTTATTTCTGCACAAAAGCAACACCACGGTAGTTCTGCTAAGAACAACGTCACTCCGGGTTAGTTCTAACCACATCATACCAAAAGCATGTAGAAATATTATAAACATGGTATGGATACATCAAAAATTGTTGATATGTTGGAGACGTATCAAGCACCAGGAGGAGGAGTTGCGCGTGGCCCAGGTCGAGGTGGAGAAGAGTCTGTCCATCGAGGAATGGGTGGTGCAGTACCAACTCGAGCTCTAGCGCAGCCACTACTACGAGTACTACAACCTTGAGGGCGGCACCGAGGACGAGGACGAGGACGAGGACGCGGTCGACTTCAGCAGGGGGACGCGGAGTCCACCAACGGCGGCATGTCGCTAGGACAAGTCATCGACATCTCATCTCACACCGGTGATGCATAGGCCGACGCGGCGGCGGATTAGACGGAGACTAGCTAAGGGTGAGGTGATGATGTGTGTTGCGAGTGTTTCCAAGGTTGATGTGATCACCATCGCACGCCCCTTCTACCTTCGGGATTAGTGTTGAACCTAGATAAATGTTGCTTGTATTGGTGTCTGCGTTGAGCATGAACATGATTAGATCATGTTTATTGCAATACGGTTATTCATTTAAGTCAGAGAGTAATGGTTATTCTGTTTATATGAATAACACCTTCTATGGTCATGCACCCAATGTGAATGGTTTATTGAATCTCGGTCGTAGTGATGCACATGTTCATAACATTGATGCCAAAAGATGTAGAGTTGATAATGATAGTACCACTTTCTTGTGGCACTGCCGCTTAGGTCATATTGGTGTAAAGCACATGAAGAACCTCCATGCCTATGGACTTTTGAAGTCACTTGATTTTGAATCACTTGACACATGCGAACCATGCCTCGTTGGCAAGATGACTATACTCCTGTTTTTTTGGAACAATAGAACGGACAAGTGACTTGTTGGAAATCATACATGCTGATGTGTGCGGTCTGATGAGTGTTGACGCGTGCGGTGGATATCGTTATTTTCTCACCTTCACCAATGAATTGAGTAGATATGGGAATGTTTACTTAATGAAGCATAAGTCTGAAATGTTTGAAAAGTTCAAGCAATTTCAGAATGAAGTTGAGAATCATCGTAACAAGAAGATCAAGTTCCTACGATATGATCAAAGGGAGAGTGTTGGGGAACGTAGCAGAAATTCAAAATTTTCTACGCATCACCAAGATCAATATATGGAGATACTAGCAACGAGAGAGAGGGGAGTACATCTTCATACCCTTGAAGATCGCGATGCGGAAGCGTTACAAGGACGCGGTCGGTGGAGTCGTTCACGAAGCGATTCAGATCGCGGCCGAATCCGATCTAAGCACCGAAGAACGGTGCCTCCGCGTTCAACACACGTGTAGCCCGGTGACGTCTCCCATGCCTTGATCCAGCAAGGAGAGAGGGAGAGGTTGGGGAAGACTCCGTCCAACAGCAACACGACGGCGTGGTGGTGGTGGAGGAGCGCAGTACTCCTGCAGGGCTTCGCCAAGCACTACGAGAGACGAGGAGGGAGAGAGGTAGGGCTGCGCCTTGGAAGAGAGAGACTCATCTGTTAGGCAGCCCAAAACCTCCACTATATATAGGGGCAAGGGGGAGAGGGAGGCGCCCTAGGGTTTCCCCTAGGGGGCCGGCGGCCAGGGTAGATGGGATCTCCCCTTTGGGTGACTTGGCCCCCAAGCCAGGAGCTGGGAACCCTAGATGGGGCGCCCCAAACCCCCTGGTCACGTGGGAATAGGTGAGGGGGGCGCACAGCCCCTTAGTGGGCTGGTTTGCCCCCTTCCCTTGGCCCATGAAGCCCCCAACATGTGTCGGGGCTCCCGAAATACCTTTCGGTCATGCTGGTCATCACCCGGTACCTCCGAAACACTTCCGGACTCCAAAACCCTCCGTCCAATATATCAATCTTCACCTCCGGACCATTCCAGAACTCCTCATGATGTCCGGGATCTCATCCGGGACTCTGAACAACATTCGGTAACCGCGTACATACCTTCCCTATAACCCTAGCATCATCGAACCTTAAGTGTGTAGACCCTACGGGCTCGGGAATCATGCAGACATGACCGAGACATCTCTTTGGTCAATAACCAACAGTGGGATCTGGATACCCATGTTGGCTCCCACATGTTCCACGACGACCTCATCGGATGAACCACGATGTCGGAGATTCAAGCAATCCCGTATACAATTCCCTTTGTCAATCGGTACGTTACTTGCCCGAGATTCGATCGTCGGTATCCCAATACCTCGTTCAATCTCGTTACCGGCAAGTCACTTTACTCGTTCTGTAATGCATGATCCCGTGACTAACTACTTAGTCACATTGAGCTCATTATGATGGTGCAATACCGAGTGGGCCCAGAGATACCTCTCCGTCATATAGAGTGACAAATCCCAGTCTCGATTCGTGCCAACCCAACAGCCACTTTCGGAGATACCTGTAGTGCACCTTTATAGCCACCTAGTTACGTTGTGACATTTGGCACAGCCAAAGCATTCCTACGGTATCCGGGAGTTGCACAATCTCATGGTCTAAGGAAACGATAGTTGACATTAGAAAAGCTTTAGCAAACGAACTACACGATCTTGTGCTATGCTTAGGATTGGGTCTTGTCCATCACATCATTCTCCTAATGATGTGATCCTGTTATCAATGACATCCAATGTCCATGGTCAGGAAACCATGACCATCTGTTGATCAACGAGCTAGTCAACTAGAGGCTCACTAGGGACATGTTGTGGTCTATGTATTCACACATGTATTTGGGTTTCCGGTCAATACAATTATAGCATGAATAATAGACAATTATCATGAACAAGGAAATACAATAATAACCATTTTATTATTGCCTCTAGGGCATATTTCCAACAGTCTCCCACTTGCACTAGAGTCAGTAATCTAGTTCACATCACTATGTGATTGTAATGAATCGACACCCATGGGATTTGATCATATCTCGCTTGAGAGAGAGGTTATTAGTCAATGGATCTGAACCTTTCAGATCCGTGTGTGCTTTGCAAATCTCTATGTCATTTCCTAGATGCAACTACCACGCTCTATTTGGAACTATTCCAAATAACTGTTCTACTATACGAATCCGGTTTACTACTCAGAATAATCCGGATTAGTGTCAAAGTTTGCATCGGCGTAACCCTTTACGACGAACTCTTTTACCACCTCCATAACCGAGAAAATTCCTTAGTCCACTAGTTACCAATGATAAGTTTGACTGCTGTCCTGTGATCTATTCTTGGATCACTCTTGTACCCCTTGACTGACTCATGGCAAGGCACACTTCAGGTGCGGTACACAGCATAGCATACTATAGAGCCTACGTCTGAAGCATAGGGGACGACCTTCGTCCTTTCTCTCTCTTCTGCCGTGGTCATGTCTTGAGTCTTGCTCAATATTCACACCTTATAACACAGCCAAGAACTCCTTCTTTGCCGATCTATTTCGAACTCCTTCAAAATCTTGTCATGGTATGTATTTATTTGAAAGTACTATTAAGCGTTTTTGATCTATCCTTATAGATCTTGATGCTCAATGTTCAAGTAGCATAATCCAGGTTTTCCATTGAAAAACACTTTTCAAATAACCCTATATACTGTCCAGAAATTCTACATCATTTCTGATCAACAATATGTTAATAACATATACTCATCAGAAATTCTATAGTGCTCCCACTCACTTCTTTGGAAATACAAGTTTCTCATAAACATTGTATAAACCCAAAATCTTTGATTATCTCATCAAAGCGTATATTCCAACTCCGGGATCCTTACTCCAGTCCTTAGAAGGATTGCTGGAGCTTTGCATACTTGTTAGCATCTTTTAGGATTGAAAAAACCTTTTGGTTGTATCACATACAACCTTTCCTCAAGAATATCATCGAGGAAACAATGTTTTTTGACATCCTATCTGCAAGATTTCATAAATCATGCAGTAACTGCTAATATAATTCCAACAGACTCTTTAGCATCGCTACGAGTGAGAAAGTCTCATCGCAGTCAACTCCTTGAACTTGTCGGAAAACATCTTAACGACAAGTTGAGCTTTCTTAATGGTGACACTTACCATCATTATCCGTCTTCCCTTTTAAAATCCATCTGTACCCAACAGCCTTATGACCATCAAGTAGTTCTTCCAAAGTCTACACTTTGTTTTATACATGGATCCTCTCTCGGATTTTATGGCCTCGACCCATTTGTCGGAATCCAGGCCCACGATCGCTTCTCCACATCTCGTAGGTTCATTGTTGTCTAGCAACATTACCTCCAAGACAGGATTATCGTACCACTCCGAAGCAGTACGTGTCCTTGTCGACCAACGAGGTTTGGTAGCGACTTGATCCAAAGTTTCATGATCACTATCATCAGCTTCCACTTCAACTGGTGTAAGTGCAACAGGAACAACTTCCTGTGCCCTGCTACACACTAGTTGAAGTGACGGTTCAATAACCTCATCAAGTTTCCACCATCCTCACACTCAATTCTTTCGAGAGAAACATTTCCTCGAGAAAGGACCCGTTTCTAGAAACAATCACTTTTGCTTCTAGATCTGAAATAGGAGGTATACCCAACTGCTTTGGGTGTCCTATGAAGATGTATTTATCCGCTTTGGGTTTGAGTTTACCAGGCTAAAACTTTTCCATATAAGCTTCGCAGTCCCAAACTTTTAAGAAATGACAGCTTAGGTTTCTCTAAAACATAGTTCATACGCTGTCATCTCAACGGAATTATGTGGTGCCCTATTTGAAGTGAATGCGGTTGTCTCTAATGCCTAACCCATAAACGATAGTCGGAATTCGATAAGAGACATCATGGTATGCACCATATCCAATAGGTAGCAGCTATGATGTTTGGACACACCATCACACTATGGTGTTCCAGGCGGTATTAATTGTGAAACAATTTCCACAATGTCTTAATTGTATACCAAACTCATAACTCAGATACTCATCTCTATGATCATATCATAGACATTTTATCCTCTTGTCACGACGATCTTCAACTTCACTCTGAAATTACTTGAACCTTTCAATAATTCAGACTTGTGTTTCATCAAGTAAATATACTCAACATCTACTCAAATCATCTGTGAAGTAAGAACATAACGATATCCACTGCGTGCCTCAGCACTCATTGGACAGCATACATCAAAATGTATTACTTCCAACAAGTTGCTTCATTGTTCCATCTTACTGAAAACGAGGCTTTTCAGTCATCTTGCCCATGTGGTATGATTTGCATGTCTCAAGTGATTCAAAATCAAGTGAGTCCAAATGATCCATCTACATGGAGTTTCTTCATGCGTACATACTAATAGACATGGTTCGCATGTCTCAAACTTTTCAAAAAACGAGTGAGTCCAAAAGATCCATCAACATGGAGCCTCTTCATGCGTTTTATACCAATATGACTCAAATGGCAGTGCCACAAGTAGGTGGTACTATCATTACCATCTTATATCCTTTGGCATGAACATGTGTCACTACGATCGAGATTCAATACACCATTCATTTTAGGTGCAAGACCATTGAAGGTATTATTCAAATAAACAGAGTAACCATTATTCTCCTTAAATGAACAACCGTATTGCGATAGACATAATCCAATCATGTCTATGCTCAACGCAAACACCAAATAACAATTATTTAGGTTTAACACCGATCCCGATGGTAGAGGGAGCATGCGATGTTTGATCACATCAACCTTAGAAATACTTCCAACACATATCGTCACCTCGCCTTTAGCTAGTCTCCATTTATTCCGTAGCCTTTTATTTCGAGTTACTAACACTTAGCAACCGAACCGGTATCTATTACCATGGTGCTACTAGGAGTACTAGTAGAGTACACATTAATATAATGTATATCCAATATACTTATGTCGACCTTGCCTGCCTTCTTATCTGCCAAGTATCTAGGGTAATTCTGCTCCAGTGACCGTTCCCCTTATTATAGAAGCACTTAGTCTCGGGTTTGGGTTCAACCTTGGGTTTCTTCACTAGAGCAGTAGTTGATTTGCCGTTTCATGAAGTATCCCTTCTTGCCCTTGCCCTTCTTGAAACTAGTGGTTTCACTAACCATCAACAATTGATGCTCCTTCTTGCTTTCTACTTTCATGGTGTCAAACATCGCGAATATTTCAAGGATCATCATATCTATCCCTGATATGTTATAGTTCATCACGAAGCTCTAGTAGCTTGGTGCAATGACTTTGGAGAAACATCACTATCTCATCTGGAAGATTAACTCCCACTCGATCCAAGTGATTGTTGTACCCAGACAATCTGAGTACAAGCTCAACGATTGAGCTTTTCTCCCTTAGTTTGTAGGCTAAGAAACTCGTCGGAGGTCTCATACCTCTTGACGTGGGCATGAGCCTGAAATCCCAATTTCAGCCCTTGGAACATCTCATATGTTCCGCGACGTTTCAAAAAACGTCTTCGGCGCCACAATTCTGAACCGTTTAACATTACTGAACTATCATGTAGTCATCGAAACGTGTATGTTAGATGTTCGCAACATCCATAGACGACGTTCGAGGTTCAGCACACCGAGCGGTGCATTAAGGACATAAGCCTTCTGCGCAGCAATGAGGACAATCCTCAGTTTACGGACCCAGTCCGCATAATTGCTACTATCAACTTTCAACTATATTTTCTCTAGGAACATATCTAAACAGTAGAACTAAAGCTCGAGCTTACGACATAATTGGTAAAGACCTTTTTGACTATATTCATGATAAATAAGTTCATCTAATCACATTATTTGATGAACTCCCACTCAGATAGACATCCCTCTAGTCATCTAAGTGATACATGATCCGAGTCAACTAGGTCGTGTCCGATCATCACGTGAGACAGACTAGTCATCATCAGTGAACATCTTCATGTTGATCGTATCTACTATACGACTCATGTTCGACCTTTCGGTCTCTTGTGTTCCGAGGCCATGTCTATACATGCTAGGCTCGTCAAGTCAACCTAAGAGTTTCGCGTGTGTAAATCTTACTTACACCCATTGTATGTGAACATTCGAATCTATCGCACCCAATCATGACGTGGTGCTTCGAAGCAACGATCTTTTGCAATGGTGCACAGTTAGGGGGAACACTTTCTTGAAATTATTATGAGGGATCATCTTATTTACTACCGTCGTTCTAAGCAAATAAGATGCATAAACATGATAAACATCACATGCAATCAAAAAGTGACATGATATGGCCAATATCATTTTGCTCCTTTTGATCTCCATCTTCGGGGCTCCATGATCATCATC
Source organism: Triticum dicoccoides (assembly GCF_002162155.2). Lineage (NCBI taxonomy): Eukaryota > Viridiplantae > Streptophyta > Magnoliopsida > Poales > Poaceae > Triticum > Triticum dicoccoides. Next base: position 295,518,015 of record NC_041391.1, on the reverse strand, counting down.
GTCACCGGCATGACACCATGATCTCCATCATCATGATCTCCATCATCGTGTCTCCATGAAGTTGTCTCGCCAACTATTAATTCTACTACTATGGCTAACGGTTTAGCAATAAAGTAAAGTAATTACATGGCGTTGTTCAATGACACGCAGGTCATATAATAAATTAAGACAACTCCTATGGCTCCTGCCGGTTGTCATACTCATCGACATGCAAGTCGTGATTCCTATTACAAGAACATGATCAATCTCATACATCACATATCATTCATCACATTCTTTTGGCCATATCACATCACATAGCATACCCTACAAAAACAAGTTAGACGTCCTCTAATTGTTGTTGCAAGTTTTTACGTGGCTGCTATAGGTTTCTAGCAAGAGTGTTTCTTACGTACGCCAAAACCACAACGTGAGATGCCAATTGCTATTTACCCTTGATAAGCACCCTTTTCATCGAATCCGATCCGACTAAACTGGGAGAGACTGGCCCCCGCTAGCCACCTTATGCAACAAGTGCATGTCAGTCGGTGGAACCTGTCTCACGTAAGCGTACGTGTAAGGTCGGTCCGGGCCGCTTCATCCCACGATGCTGCCGAATCAAGACAAGACTAGTAACGGCAAGTAAATTGACAAAATCGACACCCACAACAACTTGTGTTCTACTTGTGCATAGAATCTACGCAATAGACCTAGCTCTGATACCACTGTTGGGGAACGTAGCAGAAATTCAAATTTTTCTACGCATCACCAAGATCAATCTATGGAGATACTAGCAACAAGAGAGAGGGGATTACATCTTCATACCCTTGAAGATCGCGATGCGGAAGCGTTACAAGGACGCGGTCGGTGGAGTCATTCACGAAGTGATTCAGATCACGGTCGAATCCGATCTAAGCACCGAAGAACGGTGCCTCCGCGTTCAACACACGTGCAGCCCGGTGATGTCTCCCATGCCTTGATCCAGCAAGGAGAGAGGGAGAGGTTGGGGAAGACTCCGTCCAACAGCAACACGACGGCGTGGTGGTGGTGGAGGAGCGCAGTACTCCTGCAGGGCTTCGCCAAGCACTACGAGAGACGAGGAGGGAGAGAGGTAGGGTTGTGCCTTGGAAGAGAGAGACTCATCTGTTAGGCAGCCCAAAACCTCCACTATATATAGGGGCAAGGGGGAGGGGAGGCGCCCTAGGGTTTCCCCTAGGGGGGCGGCGGCCAAGGCAGATGGGATCTCCCCTTTGGGTGACTTGGCCCCCAAGCCAGGAGGTGGGAACCCTAGATGGGGCGCCCCAAACCCCCTGGTCACGTGGGAATAGGTGAGGGGGGCGCACAACACTTTAGTGGGCTGGTTTGCCCCCTTCCCTTGGCCCATGAAGCCCCCAACATGTGCCGGGGCTCCCGAAATACCTTTCGGTCATGCTGGTCATCACCCGGTACCTCCGGAACACTTCCGGACTCCAAAACCCTTAGTCCAATATATCAATCTTCACCTCCGGACCATTCCGGAACTCCTCGTGACGTCCGAGATCTCATCCGGGACTCCGAACAACATTCGGCAACCGCGTACATACCTTCCCTATAACCCTAGCGTCATCGAAACTTAAGTGTGTAGACCCTACGGGCTCGGGAATCATGCAGACATGACCGAGACATCTCTTTGGTCAATAACCGACAGCGGGATCTGGATACCCATGTTGGCTCCCACATGTTCCACGACGACCTCATCGGATGAACCACGATGTCGGAGATTCAAGCAATCCCGTATACAATTCCCTTTGTCAATCGGTACGTTACTTGCCCGAGATTCGATCGTCGGTATCCCAATACCTCGTTCAATCTCGTTACCGGCAAGTCACTTTACTCATTATGTAATGCATGATCCCGTGGCTAACTACTTAGTCACATTGAGCTCATTATGATGATGCAATACCGAGTGGGCCCAGAGATACCTCTCCGTCATACGGAGTGACAAATCCCAGTCTCGATTCGTGCCAACCCAACAGCCACTTTCGGAGATACCTGTAGTGCACCTTTATAGCCACCTAGTTACGTTGTGACGTTTGGCACACCCAAAGCATTCCTACGGTATCCGGGAGTTTCACAATCTCATGGTCTAAGGAAACGATACTTGACATTAGAAAAGCTTTAGCAAACGAACTACACGATCTTGTGCTATGCTTAGGATTGGGTCTTGTCCATCACATTATTCTCCTAATGATGTGATCCTGTCATCAATGACATCCAATGTCCATGGTCAGGAAACCATGACCATCTGTTGATCAACGAGCTAGTCAACTAGAGGCTCACTAGGGACATGTTGTGGTCTATGTATTCACACATGTATTTGGGTTTCCGGTCAATACAATTATAGCATGAATAATAGACAATTATCATGAACAAGGAAATACAATAATAACCATTTTATTATTGCCTCTAGGGCATATTTCCAACAGTCTCCCACTTGCACTAGAGTCAATAATCTAGTTCACATCACTATGTGATTGTAATGAATCGACACCCATGGGATTTGATCATATCTCGCTTGAGAGAGAGGTTATTAGTCAACGGATCTGAACCTTTCAGATCCGTGTGTGCTTTGCAAATCTCTATGTCATTTCCTAGATGCAACTACCACGCTCTATTTGGAACTATTCCAAATAACTGTTCTACTATACGAATCCGGTTTACTACTCAGAATAATCCGGATTAGTGTCAAAGTTTGCATCGGCGTAACCCTTTACGACGAACTCTTTTACCACCTCCATAACCGAGAAAATTCCTTAGTCCACTAGTTACCAATGATAAGTTTGACCGCTGTCCTGTGATCTATTCTTGGATCACTCTTGTACCCCTTGACTGACTCATGGCAAGGCACACTTCAGGTGCGGTACACAGCATAGCATACTATAGAGCCTACGTCTGAAGCATAGGGGACGACCTTCGTCCTTTCTCTCTCTTCTGCCGTGGTCATGTCTTGAGTCTTACTCAATATTCACACCTTATAACACAGCCAAGAACTCCTTCTTTGCCGATCTATTTTGAACTCCTTCAAAATCTTGTCATGGTATATATTTATTTCAAAGTACTATTAAGCGTTTTTGATCTATCCTTATAGATCTTGATGCTCAATGTTCAAGTAGCTTAATCCAGGTTTTCCATTGAAAAACACTTTTCAAATAACCCTATATGCTGTCCAGAAATTCTACATCATTTCTGATCAACAATATGTTAATAACATATACTCATCAGAAATTCTATAGTGCTCCCATTCACTTCTTTGGAAATACAAGTTTCTCATAAACTTTGTATAAACCCAAAATCTTTGATTATCTCATCAAAGCGTATATTCCAACTCCGAGATGCTTACTCCAGTCCTTAGAAGGATTGCTGGAGCTTTGCATACTTGTTAGCATCTTTTAGGATTGAAAAAACTTTTTGGTTGTATCACATACAACCTTTCCTCAAGAATACCATAGAGGAAACAATGTTTTTTGACATCCTATCTGCAAGATTTCATAAATCATGCAGTAACTGCTAATATAATTCCAACAGACTCTTTAGCATCGCTACGAGTGAGAAAGTCTCATCGCAGTCAACTCCTTGAACTTGTCGGAAAACATCTTAACGACAAGTCGAGCTTTCTTAATGGTGACACTTACCATCATTATCCGTCTTCCCTTTTAAAATCCATCTGTACCCAACAGCCTTATGACCATCAAGTAGTTCTTCCAAAGTCTACACTTTGTTTTATACATGGATCCTCTCTCGGATTTTATGGCCTCGAGCCATTTGTCGGAATCCAGGCCCATGATCGCTTCTCCACATCTCGTAGGTTCATTGTTGTCTAGCAACATTACCTCCAAGACAGGATTATCGTACCACTCCGAAGCAGTACGTGTCCTTGTCGACCAACGAGGTTTGGTAGTGACTTGATCCAAAGTTTCATGATCACTATCGTCAGCTTCCACTTCAACTGGTGTAAGCGCAACAGGAACAACTTCCTGTGCCCTGCTACACACTAGTTGAAGTGACGGTTCAATAACCTCATCAAGTCTCCACCATCCTCACACTCAATTCTTTCGAGAGAAACATTTCCTCGAGAAAGGAACCGTTTCTAGAAACAATCACTTTTGCTTCTAGATCTGAAATAGGAGGTATACCCAACTGCTTTGGGTGTCCTATGAAGATGTATTTATCCGCTTTGGGTTTGAGTTTACCAGGCTAAAACTTTTCCATATAAGCTTCGCAGTCCCAAACTTTTAAGAAATGACAGCTTAGGTTTCTCTAAAACATAGTTCATACGCTGCCATCTCAACGGAATTACGTGGTGCCCTATTTGAAGTGAATGCGGTTGTCTCTAATGCCTAACCCATAAACGATAGTAGGAATTCGATAAGAGACATCATGGTATGCACCATATCCAATAGGTAGCAGCTATGATGTTTGGACACACCATCACACTATGGTGTTCCAGGCGGTATTAGTTGTGAAACAATTTCCACAATGTCTTAATTGTATACCAAACTCATAACTCAGATACTCATCTCTATGATCGTATCATAGACATTTTATCCTCTTGTCACGACGATCTTCAACTTCACTCTGAAATTACTTGAACCTTTCAATAATTCAGACTTGTGTTTCATCAAGTAAGTATACTCAACATCTACTCAAATCATCTATGAAGTGAGAACATAACGATATCCACTGCGTGCCTCAGCACTCATTGGACAGCATACATCAAAATGTATTACTTCCAACAAGTTGCTTTATTGTTCCATCTTACTGAAAACGAGGCTTTTCAGTCATCTTGCCCATGTGGTATGATTTGCATGTCTCAAGTGATTCAAAATCAAGTGAGTCCAAATGATCCATCTACATGGAGTTTCTTCATGCGTACATACTAATAGACATGGTTCGCATGTCTCAAACTTTTCAAAAAACGAGTGAGTCCAAAAGATCCATCAACATGGAGCCTCTTCATGCGTTTTATACCAATATGACTCAAATGGAAGTGCCACAAGTAGGTGGTACTATCATTACCATCTTATATCTTTTGGCATGAACATGTGTCACTACGATCGAGATTCAATAAACCATTCATTTTAGGTGCAAGACCATTGAAGGTATTATTCAAATAAATAGAGTAACCATTATTCTCCTTAAATGAACAACCGTATTGCGATAGACATAATCCAATCATGTCTATGCTCAACGCAAACACCAAATAACAATTATTTAGGTTTAACACCGATCCCGATGGTAGAGGGAGCGTGCGATGTTTGATCACATCAACCTTGGAAATACTTCCAACACATATCGTCACCTCACCTTTAGCTAGTCTCCATTTATTCCGTAGCCTTTTATTTCGAGTTACTAACACTTAGCAACCGAACCGGTATCTATTACCATGGTGCTACTAGGAGTACTAGTAGAGTACACATTAATATAATGTATATCCAATATACTTATGTCGACCTTGCCTGCCTTCTTATCTGCCAAGTATCTAGGGTAATTCTGCTCCAGTGACCGTTCCCCTTATTATAGAAGCACTTAGTCTCGGGTTTGGGTTCAACCTTGGGTTTCTTCACTAGAGCAGTAGTTGATTTGCCGTTTCATGAAGTATCCCTTCTTGCCCTTGCCCTTCTTGAAACTAGTGGTTTCACTAACCATCAACAATTGATGCTCCTTCTTGCTTTCTACTTTCATGGTGTCAAACATCGCGAATATTTCAAGGATCATCATATCTATCCCTGATATGTTATAGTTCATCACGAAGCTCTAGTAGCTTGGTGCAATGACTTTGGAGAAACATCACTATCTCATCTGGAAGATTAACTCCCACTCGATTCAAGTGATTGTTGTACCCAGACAATCTGAGTACAAGCTCAACGATTGAGCTTTTCTCCCTTAGTTTGTAGGCTAAGAAACTCGTCGGAGGTCTCATACCTCTTGACATGGGCATGAGCCTGAAATCCCAATTTCAGCCCTTGGAACATCTCATATGTTCCGCGACGTTTCAAAAAACATCTTCGGCGCCACAATTCTGAACCGTTTAACATTACTGAACTATCATGTAGTCATCGAAACGTGTATGTTAGATGTTCGCAACATCCATAGACGACGTTCGAGGTTCAGCACACCGAGCGGTGCATTAAGGACATAAGCCTTCTGCGCAGCAATGAGGACAATCCTCAGTTTACGGACCCAGTCCGCATAATTGCTACTATCAACTTTCAACTATATTTTCTCTAGGAACATATCTAAACAGTAGAACTAAAGCTCGAGCTTACGACATAATTGGTAAAGACCTTTTTGACTATATTCATGATAAATAAGTTCATCTAATCACATTATTTGATGAACTCCCACTCAGATAGACATACCTCTAGTCATCTAAGTGATACATGATCCGAGTCAACTAGGTCGTGTCCGATCATCACGTGAGACGGACTAGTCATCATCAATGAACATCTTCATGTTGATCGTATCTACTATACGACTCATGTTCGACCTTTCGGTCTCTTGTGTTCCGAGGCCATGTCTGTACATGCTAGGCTCGTCAAGTCAACCTAAGAGTTTCGCGTGTGTAAATCTGGCTTACACCCGTTGTATGTGAACATTAGAATCTATCGCACCCGATCATGACGTGGTGCTTCAAAGCAACAATCTTTCGCAATGGTGCATAGTTAGGGGGAACACTTTCTTGAAATTATTATGAGGGATCATCTTATTTACTACCGTCGTTCTAAGCAAATAAGATGCATAAACATGATAAACATCACATGCAATCAAAAAGTGACATGATATGGCCAATATCATTTTGCTCCTTTTGATCTCCATCTTCGGGGCTCCATGATCATCATCGTCACCGGCATGACACCATGATCTCCATCATCATGATCTCCATCATCGTGTCTCCATGAAGTTGTCTCGCCAACTATTACTTCTACTACTATGGCTAACGGTTTAGCAATAAAGTAAAGTAATTACATGGCGTTGTTCAATGACACGCAGGTCATACAATAAATTAAGACAACTCCTATGGCTCCTGCCGGTTGTCATACTCATCGACATGCAAGTCGTGATTCCTATTACAAGAACATGATCAATCTCATACATCACATATCATTCATCACATTCTTTTGGCCATATCACATCACATAGCATACCCTACAAAAACAAGTTAGACGTCCTCTAATTGTTGTTGCAAGTTTTTACGTGGCTGCTATAGGTTTCTAGCAAGAGCGTTTCTTACCTACACCAAAACAACAACGTGAGATGCCAATTGCTACCCTTCATAAGGACCCTTTTCATCGAATCCGATCCGACTAAAGTGGGAGAGACTGCCACCCGCTAGCCACCTTATGCAACAAGTGCATGTCAGTCGGTGGAACCTGTCTCACGTAAGCGTACGTGTAAGGTCGGTCCGGGCCGCTTCATCCCACGATGCCGCCGAATCAAGACAAGACTAGTAACGGCAAGTAAATTGACAAAATCGACGCCCACAACAACTTGTGTTCTACTTGTGCATAGAATCTACGCAATAGACCTAGCTCTGATACCACTGTTGGGGAACGTAGCAGAAATTCAAATTTTTCTACGCATTACCAAGATCAATCTATGGAGATACTAGCAACGAGATAGAGGGGATTACATCTTCATACCCTTGAAGATCGCAATGCGGAAGCGTTACAAGGACGCGGTCGGTGGAGTCGTTCACGAAGCGATTCAGATCGCGGCCGAATCCGATCTAAGCACTGAAGAACGGTGCCTCCGCGTTCAACACACGTGCAGCCCGGTGACGTCTCCCATGCCTTGATCCAGCAAGGAGAGAGAGAGGTTGGGGAAGACTCCGTCCAACAGCAACACGACTGCGTGGTGGTGGTGGAGGAGCGCGGTACTCCTGCAGGGCTTCGCCAAGCACTACGAGAGACGAGGAGGGAGAGAGGTAGGGCTGCGCCTTGGGAGAGAGAGACTCATCTGTTAGGCAGCCCAAAACCTCCACTATATATAGGGGCAAGGGGGAGGGGGAGGTGCCCTAGGGTTTCCCCTAGGGGGGCGGCGGCCAGGGCAGATGGGATCTCCCCTTTGGGTGACTTGGCCCCCAAGCCAGGAGGTGGGAACCCTAGATGGGGCGCCCCAAACCCCCTGGTCACGTGGGAATAGGTGAGGGGGGCGCACAGCCCCTTAGTGGGCTGGTTTGCCCCCTTCCCTTGGCCCATGAAGCCCCCAACATTTGCCGGGGCTCCCGAAATACCTTTCGGTCATGCTGGTCATCACCCGGTACCTCCGGAACACTTCCGGACTACAAAACCCTTCGTCCAATATATCAATCTTCACCTCCGGACCATTTCGGAACTCCTCGTGACGTCCGGGATCTCATCCGGGACTCCGAACAACATTCGGTAACCGCGTACATACCTTCCCTATAACCCTAGCGTCATCAAACCTTAAGTGTGTAGACCCTACGGGCTCGGGAATCATGCAGACATGACCGAGACATCTCTTCGGTCAATAACCAACAGCGGGATCTGGATACCCATGTTGGCTCGCACATGTTCCACGATGATCTCATCGGATGAACCACGATGTCGGAGATTCAAGCAATCCCGTATACAATTTCCTTTGTCAATCGGTACGTTACTTGCCCGAGATTCGATCATCGGTATCCCAATACCTCGTTCAATCTCGTTACCGGCAAGTCACTTTACTCGTTCCGTAATGCATGATACCATGACTAACTACTTAGTCACATTGAGCTCATTATGATGATGCAATACCGAGTGGGCCCAGAGATACCTCTCCGTCATACGGAGTGATAAATCCCAGTCTCGATTCGTGCCAACCCAATAGACACTTTTGGAGATACCTGTAGTGCACCTTTATAGCCACCCATTTACGTTGTGACGTTTGGCACACCCAAAGCATTCCTACGGTATCCGGGAGTTGCACAATCTCATGGTCTAAGGAAACGATACTTGACATTAGAAAAGCTTTAGCAAACGAACTACATGATCTTGTGCTATGATTAGGATTGGGTCTTGTCCATCACATCATTCTCCTAATGATGTGATCCCGTTATCAATGACATCCAATGTCCATGGTCAGGAAACCATGACCATCTGTTTATCAACGAGCTAGTCAACTAGAGGCTCACTAGGGACATGTTGTGGTCTATGTATTCACACATGTATTGCGGTTTCCGGTCAATACAATTATAGCATGAATAATAGACAATTATCATGAACAAGGAAATACAATAATAACCATTTTATTATTGCCTCTAGGGCATATTTCCAACAGAGAGTACCTGAGTTATGTGTTTGGCAATCACTTAAGACAAGGTGGAATCATTTCACAGTTAACGCCACCTGGAACACCATAGCATAATGGTGTGTCCGAACATCGTAATCACACTCTATTGGATATGGTGCGATCTATGATGTCTCTTACCAATCTACCACTATCGTTTTAGGGTTATGCTTTAGAGACAACTACATTCACTTTAAATAGGGCACCATCTAAGTCCGTGGAGACGACACCGTATGAACTATGGTTTGGCAAGAAACCTAAGTTGTCGTTTCTTAAGGTTTGGGGCTGCGATGCTTATGTCGATAGGATTTAGCTAGAAAAGCTCGAACCCGAAGCGGACAATTGTGTCTTCATAGAATACCCAAAGAAGACGATTGGGTATACCTAATATCTCTGATCTGAGGGCAAAGTGTTTATCGCTAAGAACAGGCCCTTTCTCGAGAAAGAGTTTCTCTCGAAAGAATTGAGTGGGAGGAAGATAGAACTTGATGAGGTTGTTGAACCTTTACTTCAACTAGAGAGTAGAGCAACACAGAAAGATGTTTCTGTGGCACCTACGTCAGTTGAAGAGAAAGCTAATCAAGTTACTATCGAACCTCGTAGGTCGACAAGGGTGCGTAAAACTTCTGAGTTGTCTTAAAGGTCATGTTGTTGGACAACGGTGAACCTACGAGCTATGGAGAAGCGATAGTGGACCCAGGTTCCAACAAATGGCTAGGAGCCATGAAATCCGAGATAGGATCCATGTATGAGAACAAAGTATGGACTTTGGTGGACTTGCCCGATGATCGGCAAGCCATTGGGAATAAATGGATCTTTAAGAAGAAGATAAACGCTGATGGTAATGTCACCATTTATGAAGCTCGACTTGTCTCAAATAAGTTTCCGACAAGATTCAAGGAGTTGATTTTGATGAGACTCTCTCAATCATAGAGAATCTGAAGTCTATTAGAATTATGTTAGCAGTTGCTGCATTTTCATTTATGAAATATGGCAGATGGATGTCAAAACAAAATTTCCTTGACGGTTTCCATGAGGAAAGGATGTATGTGATACAACCAGAAGGTTTTGTCGATTCTAAGGATGCTAAAAGGTATGCAAGCTCCAGCGATCCTTCTATGGACTAGAGCAGGCATCTCAGAGTTGGAACATAAGCTTTGATGAGGTGATCAAAGCTTTTGGGTTTATACAAAGTTTGCAAGAAACTTGTATTTACAAGAAAGTGAGTGGGAGCACTACAACATTTCTGATAAGTATATATGGATGACATATTATTGATCGGAAATGATGTAGAATTTCTGGAAAGCATAAAGGGTTGTTTGAATGGAGTTTTTCAAAGGAAAACCTGGGTTACTGCTTACATATTGGGTATCAAGATCTATAGAGATAGATCAAGACGCGTGATAAGTCTTTCACAGAGCACATACCTTGACATGATTTTGCAGGAGTTCAAAATGGATCAGTCAAAGAAGGAGTTCTTGCTTGATTTGTAAGGTGTGAAGTTAAGACTTAAAGCTCGACCACCGAAGAATAAAGAGAAAGGACGAAGGTCATCCCCTATGCCTTAGCCATAGGCTCTATACGATATGCCATGATGTGTACCGCACCTGATATGTGCCTTGCCACGTGTTTGGAAAGGCGGTACAAGAGTGATCCAGGTGTGGATCATTGGACAGCGGTCAAAATTGTCCTTAGAGGAATAAGGAAATGTTTCTCAGTTATGGAGGTGATAAAGAGTTTGGCGTAAATGGTTACGTCGATGCAAACTTTAACACCTATCCGAATGACTCTAAGTAGCAAACCAGATACATATAGTGGAGCAACCATTTGGGATACTTACAAGTGGAGCGGGGAAACAACATCTACAATATTACCTAGACATTTGCGAAGTACATACAGATGTGAATATAGTAGACCCGCTGACTAAACCTCTTCCACGAGCCAAACTTGATCAGCACCAGAACACTATGGGTGTTTGATTCATCACAACGTAACTACATTATTGACTCTAGTGCAAGTCGGAGACTGTTGGAAATATGCCCTAGAGGCAATAATAAAATGGTTATTATTATATTTCCATGTTCATGATAATTGTCTATTGTTCATGCTATAATTGTATTAACCGGAAACCGTAATACATGTGTGAATACATAGACCACAATATGTCCCTAGTGAGCCTCTAGTTGACTAGCTCGTTGATCAATAGATAGTTGTGGTTTCCTGACCATGGACATTGGATGTCGTTGATAACAGGATCGCATCATTAATTAGGAGAATGATGTGATGGACCAAACCCAATCCTAAGGATAGCACAAGATCATGTAGTTCGTTTGCTAGAGCTTTTCTAATGTCAAGTATCATTTCCTTAGACCATGAGATGGTGCAATTCCCGGATACCGTAGGAATGCTTTGGGTGTATCAAATGTCACAACGTAACTGGGTGAATATAAAGGTGCACTACAGGTCTCTAAAAGTGTCTGTTGAGTTGGCATGAATCGAGACAGGATTTGTCACTTCGTATGATGGAGAGGTATCTCTGGGCCCACTCGGTAATGCATCATCATAATGAGCTCAACGTGACTAAGGAGTTAGTCACGGGAGCATGTGTTATGGAACGAGTAAAGAGACTTTCCAGTAATGAGATTGAACAAGGTATGGGAATAGCGACGATTGAATCTCGGGCAAGTAACATACCGATGGACAAAGGGAATTGTATACGGGATTGATTGAATCCCCGACATCGTGGTTCATTCGATGAGGTCATCATGGAACATGTGAGCAAATATGGGTATCAGATCCCGCTATTGGTTATTGGCCGGAGAGGTATCTCGGTCATGTCTGCATGGTTCCCGAACCCTTAGGGTCAACACACTTAAGGTTCGGTGACGCTAGAGTTGTAATGGGAATAGTATGTGGTTACCGAAGGTTGTTCGGAGTCCTCGATGAGATCCCAGACGTGACGAGGAACTCCGGAATGGTCCGGAGGTGAAGATCGATATATTTGACGAAGGGTATTGGAGTCCGGAAGTGTTTCAGGGGTACCGGGCTATGGCCAGCATGACCGAAAGGTGTTTTGGGGGCCCCGACAAGTGTTGCAGGGCCTCATGGGCCAAGGGGAGGGGGAAAACCAGCCCACTAAGTGGCTGTGCGCCCCCACACCCTTTCCCATGTTGCTTGGGGGAGGTGGGGCGCCTCCACCTAGCTTGGGAGGCAAGCCTCCACCTAGCTTGGCTTGGGGGGCAAGTCTCGCTAGGGTTTCTCTAGGAAGATCCAATCTGCCTTAGCCGCCGCCCCCTAGGGGAAACCCTAGGGCGCCTCCTCCTCCCCCTTGCCCATATATATAGTGAGGGAGAGAGAGGTCAGCGACACCTTGACACGCACTAGTGCTGCCCTTCCTCTCCTTCCTACACATCTTCCTCCTCCGTAGTGCTTAGCGAAGCTCTGCCGAAGAACCACGAGCTCCATCACCACTACGCCGTCATGCTGCCGGAGTTCTCCCTCAACTTCTCCTTTCCCCTTGCTGGATCAAGAAGGAGGAGACATCCCCAAGATGTACGTGTGTTGAACGTGGAGGCGCCGTTAGTTCGGCGCTTGGATCAGATCTTCCGCGATTTGAATCACCACGAGTGCGACTCTATCAACCGCATTCTAGTAACGCTTCCGCTTTGCGATCTTCAGGGTATGAAGATGCACTCCCTCTCTCTCATTGCTAGCATCTCCTTGATTGGTCTTGGTGACACGTAAGAAAATTTTGAATTATTACTATGTTCCCCAACAATATTCACCTCCACGATAGATCGTGAAAATTTATTTTCTTGTTACGATGATTCTCCACTTCACTCTGAAATTCTTTGAACTTTTCAAATGTTTCAGACTTGTGTTTCATTAAGTAGATATACCCATATCTGCTCAAATCATCCGTGAATGTCAGAAAATGACGATACCCACCACGAGCCTCAACACTCATCGGACTGCATACATCGGTATGTATTAGCTCGTTCCATTGTTCCGGAGAATGAAGTTTTAGTCATCTTGCCCATAAGGCACGGTTCGCAAGTATCAAATGATTCATAATCAAGTGATTCCGAAAGTCCATATTAATGGAGTTTCTTCATGCACTTTACACCGATATGACCCAAACGGTAGTGCCACAAATAAGTTGCACTATCATTATCAACTTTGCATCTTTTGGCATCAATATTATGAATATGTGTATCACCGCGATCAAGATTCAACAGAAATAGACCGCTCTTCAAGGGTGCATGACCATAAGATATTACTCATATAAATAGAACAACCATTATTCTCTGATTTAAATGAATAACCGCCTCGCACTAAACAAGGTCCTGATATAATGTTCATGCTCAACGCTCGCACCAAATAACAATATTCAGGTCTAAAACTAATCCCGAAGGTAGATGTAGAGGTAGCGTGCCGACGGCGATCACATCCACCTTGGCACCATTCCCGACGTGCATCATCACCTCGTCCTTAACCAATCTTTGTTTGATCCGTAGTCCCTGCTTCGAGTTACAAATATGAGCAACCGAATAGGTATCAAATACCCAGGCACTACTATGAGAATTAGTAAGGTATACATCAATGACATGTATATCAAATATACCTTTGTTCACTTTGCCATCCTTCTTATCAGCCAAATACTTGGGGCAGTTCGCTTCCAGTGACCAGTCCCTTTGCAGTAGAAGCACTCAGTTTTGAGCTTGGGTCCAACTTTGGGTTTCTTCCCAGGAGTGACAACTTGCTTGTCATTCTTCTTGAAGTTCCTCTTCTTTTTACCCTTGCCCTTCTTCTTGAAACTAGTGGTTTTTTAACCATCAACACTTGATGTTCCTTCTTGATTTCCACCTCCGCAGCCTTTAGCATTGCGAAGAGCTCGGGAATAGTCTTTTCCATCCCTTGCATATTGTAGTTCATCACGAAGCCTTTGTAGCTTGGTGGCAGTGATTGAAGAACTCTGTCAATGACACAATCATCTGGAAGATTAACTCCCAGTTGAGGCAAGTGGTTATGGTACCCAGACATTCCGAGTATGTGCTCACTAATAGAACTGTTCTCCTCCATCTTGCAGCTATAACTTGTTGGAGACTTCATATCTCTCAACTCAGGCATTTGCTTGAAATATTAACTTCAACTCCTGGAACATCTCATATAGTCCATGACGTTCAAAACATCTTTGAAGTGCCAATTCTAAGTCGTAAAGCATGGTACACTGAACTAACGAGTAGTCATCATATCAAGCTTGCCAGACGTTCACAACGTCAGCTTCTGCTCCTACAGCAGGCCTTTCACCCAGCGGTGCATCAAGGACATAATTCTTCTATGCAACAATGAGGATAATCCTCAAGTTATGGACCCAGTCCGTGTAGTTGCTACCATCATCTTTCAACTTAGCTTTCTCTAGGAATGCATTAAAATTCAAGGGAACGGTATCATGGGCCCTTGATCTACAACATAGATATGCAAAAAACTATGAGGACTAAGTTCATGATAAATTAAGTTCAGTTAATCATATTACTTAAGAACTCCTACTTAGATAGACATCCCTCAAGTCATCTAAATGATACGTGATCCAAATCAACTAAACCATGTGCGATCATCACATGAGATGGAGTAGTCTTTAATGGTGAACATCTCTATGTTGATCGTATCCACTATATGATTCACGTTCGACCTTTCGGTCTCTAGTGTTCCGAGGCCATATCTGTATATGCTAGGATCATCAAGTTTAACCCGAGTATTCCGCATGTGAAAAACGGGCTTGCACCCATTGTATTTGAACGTAGAGCTTATCACACCCGATCATCACGTGGTGTGTCAGCACGAAGAACTTTTGCAATGGTGCATACTCGGGGAGAACACTTATACCTTGAAATTTTTAGTGATGGATCATCTTATAATGCTATCGCCGTACTAAGAAAAATAAAATGCATAAAGATAAATATCACATGCAATCAAAATATGTGACATGATATGGCCATCATCATCTTGTGCTTTTGATCTCCATCACCAAAGCAATGTCATTATCTCCATCGTCACCGGCTTGACACGTTGATCTCCATCGTAGCATCATGGTCGTCTTGCCAACTATTGCTTCTACGACTATCGCTACTGCTTAGTGATAAAGTAAAGTAATTACATGGCATTTGTATTTCATACAATAAAGCGACAACCATAAGGCTCCTGCCAGTTGCCGATAACTTTTACAAAACATGATCATCCCATACAACAACGTATATACCATCATGTCTTGACCATATCACATCACAACATGCCCTACAGAAAAAAGTTAGATGTCCTCTACTTTGTTGTTGCAAGTTTTACGTGGCTGCTATGGGCTTCTAGCAAGAACCGTACTTACCTACGGCACAAAAACCATAGGGGGCACCGCACACAGGTAAGAAGAATTGATGTGCCTAGAGGTGCCCCCACCCTCGTACATAAAAAAGGTAGAGGGGAGGAGACCGGCCCTAGGGCGCGCACCATGGGTGGGAGTCCTACTAGGACTCCTAGTCCTGGTCGGCCCCCCTTCCTTCTAACGGAGGGGGAAAGGGGAAGGAGGGGGAAAGGGAGAAGGAAAGGGGGGCCGCGCCCCCTCCCCTTATCCAATTCGGACTCCCCATGGGGGAGGGGGAACACCACCTCCTCATGGCCTGCCTTACCTCTCCCCTATGGCCCATAAGGCCCATTACTTCCCCCGGGGGGTTCCGGTAACCCCCCGGTACCCTGATAAATTCCCGAAACACTCCGGAACCATTCCAGTGTCCGAATACCACCTTATAATATATCAATCTTTACCTCTCGACCATTTCGAGACACCTCATCATGTGCATGATCTTATCCAGGACTCCAAACAACCTTCAGTCACCAAAACACATAACTCATATAATACATATCGTCATCGAACAATAATCGTGCGGGCCCTATGGGTTCGAAAACTATGTAGATATGACCGAGACACCTCTCCGGTCAATAACCAATAGCGGAACCTGGATGCTCATATTGGTTCCCACATATTGTACGAAAATCTTTATCGGTCAAACCGCAATATCAACATATGTTATTCCCTTTGTCATCGGTATGTTACTTGCCCGAGATTCAATCGTCAGTATCTTCATACCTAGTTCAATCTCATTATCGCAAGTCTCTTTACTCGCTTCGTAGTGCATCATCCTGTGGCACCCCGGCTCAGAGAAAACCGGAACGCCCCGTATTCTAGCCCAGAGATCGAGGAGAAGTCTTCTGGAATATGGCACTGCTTAGCATAGAACAAACCATCCTTCTATTATTACACAAATATGATTACAAGGTCTCTGATATTACAATGAATAACATCGGTATGGCGACACCATGCCATCCTCAGTTGCTCTATGCAAGCAGCAGAACAACTCGAAGCAGCGGAATAACTCTAGCAACGGAACAACGGCGACGGTAGTGAACTCCACTCCGCAGGGACTCTGGCTGGAACGCTTATCCTAGCTCGCACGAACGGAAACCATGACAAGCAAGCAATCAAATCTGGCATGACCTGCAAACTGGCATGACATGCTAGGTCAGTACATTGAATGTACTTGCAAGCTCACAATAACCAGAAGCATTCAAGACAAACAACAGCATGGCAATTACAGATTAAACAGGAATTATCATGATATCATTAGAACAATATAACATGGCATGACCAACATAAACATGATACAGCTATCACAACATGAACATATTAATCTGACAATACTATCGTGCAACATGATGACACTATCATGCACTACTCATACTGCATGGTTACCTTGTAACCAACGCATGCATCACTTACCAACCTCGGACATCACACGATCATCTCAGGTTCAAATCAAGCTTGGTATAAACAATACCCTAGCGATCATTATATAACCACAAGGAGCTTGATCCTTACCCACAACTCTCGTACAACATCACGAATATACAACAACTCGGTATCCTCAATACCATTGTGAGCCTTACGGCGATCACAACCACGACCAACACTAGTCTCAAACCGTGATCCCTACGGTGATCACAACCCGACCAATACCTGGACCATGATCCTTACGGCGATCACAACCCGACCACTACATGGCCCGTGATCCTTACGGCAATCACAACCTGACCAACACTTGGCCAACTTATCTCACTGTTGTTAAGCACATTATTATTATTACAGTTGACTCATGGTGTGACCTTCTCTCGACCTGGGCCCTTATCCGCGGGCGCGGCTATCGATAGATTAATATACACTCTGCAGAGGTTAGTACACTGTACCCACACTACGGAACCCATGGCCTCACTCTCCCATTTGGGTGGACCAACGGTGTTCCGACAAAACTGATCTATTGTCATGACACTCTCCCGGCCCTTCCGACTCAGACCCCACCGGGCTAGTCCTGGGTGGCCCCGTGTCTACCTCCAGACACCTCGACCACCGTCATGGCCACGATCCACACTGGGATCCGGTACCAAAATTAACTTAACAATGAGCTCACAAGGTTATGCTCCGCCTACCTGATCAGGGTAGCACGCGCCCATAACCTTCCCTAAATTGAGGTACCGGCTAGAGGCACGACAATAGACCTAGTTAGGACCGTCCCATACCGGTAAGCGTGGTTGCACTGGTCAGCATCGATTCAGCGGCACCATGACTCAACCAACAGTTGTTCAAGTTCAATTTAATCTGGTTAACTTGAATGCAAATATGCTGAGTCATGATAAAATAACATGATGCCAACTATAACACATGAACATGTTATCAACATCATCATGAGAGTATCACATAACTTTCCACCATATCAACAATAAATCATATCCACTGAGCATGGCATACTGACTAGCACGACCATATCCAACATCAACATGTACTACTAACAAGCATAAACATATGAAAGATAATACTAGCAGGTATAACATAGAGTATAAGACAACATATCACAAAAGTGAACATGCAAATCTGAACATCACCGGGACAAAGATAACCAACTTTTCAACAAGCAAACATTTATTAAAGATTCAAGTTGAAAACCATGGCTACTGCCTGACTATCATGCAAGTGGGTATTGTGGCTTTCCTGGGGATGAAGAAGGCACCGGGGAGAAGTGCGGTGAAGCCGCAGAAAGATTCGCCGGAAATCGTTCTCTCTCGGAGGGGGCTGAATAAGGGCAAGGGCATAAAGGTCATCAGTATGTCAAAACATAATTAAAGTGACACCAACGGAAAGGCTCGACGAAACGAAGAAGTGAGCATTGGTTTCACCTCAAACAGAGTTACGGATAAAAAGATATAAGGGTTTTACTACCAGGGACCTATCTATAATGAAAAGATTTCCAAAGAGGGACCTGAACAGAAAAACAGAAAACTTAATCTGGGAAATACGTTTTCACCTTATCCAAATGAATAGTGGTGGGGCTGATGCGTGCGGGTCCCACGGGTGGGGCCCGTCACTTATCCACCGGGCGCTGACCGGTCAACGATGTCAGGCTGACACGCGGGGCCCGCGGCTAGCTGGCAGGCTCCAGGGGGGTCAACGCCTTCGTCTTCTTCCTCCTCGTCGATGCCCCACGGAACAAAGGGAGGGGAGCAGCGCCGACGAGGCTTGCCGGCGGCTCCAGCCACCGCTCGGGCCTTGCGACCTACGGGCGAGCTCAGGGGGACGAGCCATACCTGTTCCCATAGGGCACGAACGCCGAGGAGGATTGGAGCGGCTAGGTGGTGGACTTCGGCGGAGATGGCCTAGGGTGAGGTGGGGCTACGGGGTACTCCGGCGAGGGGCAGGTAGGTGGGGAGGATCAGGGGGCCGAGGGGAGTTCTCCGGCGGCTACAGACAAGAGGGGAGGGCCGGCATCGAGCTAATCTTGCCGGGCCGAGGCGGTGGCCGTGGCGGCAGAGAGAGGTGGGGAGGGGCTCTAGAGCTCAAGGGAGAGGCCTGGGAGGTTGCTGGAGGTGGTGTGAGGCTGGTGGTGAGCTCGGAGAGGCTCGAGGAGGGCTTATATAGCCGCGGGGCGAGGGGGCCGAGCTGGCACCGCCGACGACGCATGTACGGCGCCGCGGACGTGTGTGCTCGTGCATGGACTCGGGGGAAGGCGACGGCGACGCATAGGAAGGACCTCACGGGGTAGAAGGGGTCGAGAGGCGAAGAGGAGAAACGGCCGAACGCCATTAAAGCATGTCGGAGCACAGTGCTCCCGTGGGCGCTCGTCGGCGAGCGTCAGAGAGCAAGCTGCCGGAGGGGGAGAGGGGTCCATCGGAGCGGCGACGACGAGGGCAATCTACTGGACATGCTCACGGGTGCGAAGACAGCGAGAGGGGGAGGGGACCGATCACAAACAGCATTCTGGGTGCGGCCATTGCGTGCCAAAACGGTGGTCACCACCAGTGCTGGCATGTGGGGGAGGCAAACAGCTAGAAAAACATTGTCTAGTGGTAAGTCTGTCGAAGATAGGTTTGAAATGAGGTGGTAACTAGGTGAAAGAGTCTCTGGTCAAAAAGAAATAACTCTCTAAAGTTTACTGCAGTAAACTTCATCAGCTCAATGAGATCAACTGAGAATTACTGGAGACCAAACAAGATGCCTGGGATGTTGAGGTAAAGAGGGACTATGATCCTGGGGGTTTGGAGGGGAAATGGACCAAGATAACTCATAGTTGCTTTGCAACTGCCAAAATGGTCCAGAAATGCAGATCATCAAGATTCAATCACATGGAGGGTCCTCTTGAGCTCAAATTGGTCAAGGCTTAGGCATTACGTCATATGATGATGGTGTAAAAAGATTATGCCAAATGGACAAACCAAAATAGCACTTGCTTCACAAACATCTCTTCTGACCAGAAACTTGAAATAATTATGGTGGTCGAATGGCTCAATGAAATGATGCCAAAATGGGTGGAGGGATGTTTTATGGGTATAAGAATGATCTGGTAATTTATCAGGATTTGTGAAGCAATATAAAATATACTTGCTTCACAACCTGAAAATATTGCCAGAAACAAATATTTGCTCCTGCGCTCACATAGATGGTTGGATGGGGCTGCAAATGGGTGGAGGGCATTAATATGAGCACATTAAGGAGTGTGCAAAAGTACAACTCATTTGGGTACCCCTAGCTAGTACTTCCTTCACAAAGCTTTCTGTTTGACAGAAACTTTGAAAAATCACTGAGGAAGATTGGCTAGGCAAATAAATTTGAACTTGTGCATGTGGCAATTATTTTGACATATAAACATGCCCAAAAAGGTTGGGAGTCAATAGGAGAAATATAAATGACACTTCCTTCACAAAGTGCCATTCAGGGCAGAATAGGAAATGGAATATTGGGGAATTATTTTTGAACATGGCAATGAAAAGTTTTGCCATATTTGATCAAGATATGACCCAAGCAATTTATGAGAAATATTTGGGAATTCTGGGAGTGATGGAAGTATAGGTTGCTTCACAACCTAGGGCAATTAGAGTTATTCCTTTAATAGAAAAGGAATATTCCCAATAAAAAGAATATTGGGATTTGGGCTAGGATGGAAATGGAAAGGTCTAGGGAAGGATTTTGGGAATGACAAGCCACTCTGGAAGCAAAGAAGAGAGCATCTTCTTCAGTTTCCAGACCACAAAGCCACGGAAAAAGAAAACTCGGGCAAAAACCTCGGAAAAACAAAAGAAAAAGAAAGGGCCAAAAATCAGGCTGTGACAAACCTTACCCCCTTAATGAAATCTCGTCCTCGAGATTTGTTTGCTCAGGGAACTAGTATGAATATTCTGACTTAAGGAAACCGTTTCCAACTCAGGTATCCTTTTTTCCTTTATTGTTGTTCCCACTAAATTTTTATTTGACTGGCCCTGGGTGGCTTGATTCACTGTATCCACATTCCGACAGATCTTACCTGGCTTGCTCATGCTTATATAGGCTCCAATTTCTTTTTAGATCTGCCGACTAGCTGAGTGTGATTTAATTATCGCAACTGAAATATATGTCTGTCTCACAAATCCAAAAGTGATTTCCGCTGGGTGTGCCACCTGGCACTGACAACCTTTCTTGTAATGATGATCAGAATTTTGTGATGAAAACTCAAGCTCTAACTCATTGCATTGGGCTTCTCCACTAAATGTAGGTCCTTTGGGTTCCAAACAGTGAGTTAAAACATAACCGTTTCCTCACAGACTCTGACTCATCGCAGAAGTTTTTGAATTATCTTAACTGGTTCCATTTTCGTGAGTATCGGATCTGTACCAAATATTTGATTGTCTCCTGACGTAGCTAGCATAAAGGGTTTGGCATGTATGATAATATCTGCGAACTTGACTGATGGTGGTTCTGACGGAATTTTTTTTGTTCGCGACAGGGTATCCATGATGATTTATATAAGTGAGGACTCAGGCTTCCAGACTGTTATTCCTCATGCCTATTACTCATGCTGTAGGCATATCCTGTGGATCAATACGGACTTAGACTGTCCGGGGGATCTACACCATGGGGGTCGTGCACAATTTTTCATACCTGCATCACTGATCTTGCTCCTTCATTATTGTTTTCTTGATCTGGATCTTTGGCTGAAAGAGCTGGGCCATATTGCTTCTTCGTATGACCATAGGGACTGTCGGTGCAATTTTTCGGCAATCGTAGTTTATCCTCATTTTTCTGACAGGGTAACCCATTGAATGGCAGGTTCAACACCTCTCAAATTCCGATCGTTGGGAAATGATCATCCGAAACCCTTGCAAGAAATCAACAAATAAATCAGTAGCCACCAGAACGGTCTTTATAACTCAGATCTGGGACATTACTGAAATAACTTAACCACGGCTCAGGACGGCCGAAAAGCAGCTCAAAGCATGAGACCGGGTCGATAAGAAGAAGGTGGCAGCTCCCTAAAATAGCCAAAAGGCAGCTATAGGGCTACTGTCACAAAAAGAAACTCAACAGCTGTACGAGATGGCCGAAAAGCAGCTCAGACTCGTGACAGTCGTTGAAAAGAGAAACAAAAATAGGCATCCACCCCGGATAGCTAGAAACAGCTCAGATCACAGGCGTGGTGCCATCATTGGCGAAAAAGGGAACAAGGGCTCATCAGGATCATTTTTCCAGGTTCATAGGTACTTGTACTGAGCTCACTGAGGTCGTCAATCCTCATAATCCTTTGTCACACTGTGGTATATCCTGGGTTTCTTCTCTTAATCATCCTCACGTGGTTATCAGATCCTCATCCGAGTGACTTGTAAGATCTTGGTGGTATGCTCACCGCATATATATGAGAATCTGATTCCGAGACAGACGTGTATTCTGACTGATTTTTGATTCTGACCAAAATGTTGCGGATCTGATTCTTGGGATTCGCTGCCATATGCTTTCATAGCATACTACCTTGTACCAATGTCTTACTGAGGAAGATTTGCTGGCTTCTGCTCAAAACTTTCATCGGACAGCTTGCTGAAGAAGACTGAATATCGTGTTTCAGAAGCTTACCCCCTTAAAGACTTTGCTGGGGAAAAACTCAGTACCTTATGCTGGAAGCTTTTACGATTGCTTACAAAAGAAGGTAGAGTACCTTGCGCGAGAAGTCATCCATGTATCGTACTGAGGAAGGTAGACGAATCTTTCCTTGGAAGCTTCTCTGGTATCTTGCAAGGGAAAGGTGAGTTGCTTACACCAGAAACTTCTTATTGTGATATGCGGACCAATTTCCACATATATAACCATCTTAATATTTCTGATGTTGATTTCTTGCATGAAACGGGGTTTTGCAAGACTATTCTCCTTTCTGAGTATATGCCATATTTTTGCTTGCTTCCAGGTACATCGAGTTCCAAAATCATCCTCAACGAAAAATTAAACTTGTATCTGAGCCATACATTCGATAATATTCTGCCAAACTTGCACACAATTTATCTTCCTGTTGATTTAATCATTTTGTTGTGATGGGTGCATGCTAATGCAAACTTGATAGTGACGGTCCATCTAGGATTTCTTTTGCATTCAGACGAGACATTCCAAATTTCACTGCTGATAATTCCATTCTGTTTAGCTGAGTTTCCAAATATATGCATTTCTTGCTGACTCGTCGGGTCCGGTGTCGGTTGACGAGCAACTTTAATAGGGGAGAACTTTGTAACACCGAAGGCCCAAAGAAAGGAACAACAGAAACGACTAAAACAAAAGCACACAATCATTCTACTAAGATAATTAATCAAGCAATCACCACATATTACTGCTACTCACACAATAATATGCATGCACACCTAAGCACACAACTCTCATGGAAACTCCGGTATTGCGATCTAACATCCTGTGACGATGTGCACGAGGACGAATAAATGTGTGGAAGAATTGGTGTAAACAGCGCTACACCAAGTGCTAGCTTAGCCAGATAGCAACCTGGACTAGCTCGAAGACGAGGACGTACTCGGTAATCATGCAGTAGGACACGAAGGTCGCAACCACATTATTATCAAGCGGATGGAAAAAAAAATCCGTACTCATCCAAGAAATAGGATAGCAGGGAAAAACTGAGGCTGCTGACATTGCCCTTTCTTGATAACTAAGATCATTAAGGGTTGCCAACATGACAAAATAAAAGAACGATCCAGGATAGAAACATTTCTATCACCAAAACGATAGGCGGGACTGAAGGAAAGACATCAGTGCGATACCTGAGCACCATTTTTGCAAACAGTGTCGGGATCACTTGGCATCACTCTGCTGGGACAGAATTAACACCAAACTCCAAAAGAACTGGAGGAATGCAAAGGTTGAGTTGTAGTGGATCCGAACCGATGCCAACTACACTCACCAGATAAACCGTTAGTAACAAATAATGAGGCTGTATGCATACTATGCGACAAAAAAATGCAGCAATCAAGTGCAATAAACCAACTGGGGTCTATACTAACGCTTTCTAACATTCGCGCGGTCTAAGGCATCCTACAGCCAAACCTGCTCTGATACCAAGCGCTGTGGCACCCAGGCTCAGAGAAAACCGGAACGCCCCGTATTCCAGCCCAGAGATCAAGGAGAAGTCTTCTGGAATACGACACTGCTTAGCATAGAACAAACCAGCCTTCTATTATTACACGAATATGATTACAAGGTCTCCGATATTACAATGAATAACATCGGTACGGCAACACCACGCCATCCTCAGTTGCTCTATGCAAGCAGCAGAACAACTCGAAGCAGCGGAATAACTCTAGCAGCGGAACAACGAAGATAGTAGTGAACTCCACTCCGCAGGGACTCTGGCTGGAATGCTTATCCTAGCTCGCACGAACGGAAACCACGACAAGCAAGCAATCAAATCCGACATGACCTGCAAACTGGCATGACACGCCAGGTCAGTACATTGAATGTACTTGCAAGCTCACAATAACCAGAACCATTCAAGACAAACAACAGCATGGCAATTACAGATTAAACAGGAATTATCATGATATCATTAGAACAATATAACATGGCATGACCAACATAAAGACGATACATCTATCACAACATGAACATATTAATCCAACAATACTATCGTGCAACATGATGACACTATCATGCACTACTCATACTGCACGGTTACCTTGTAACCAACACATGCATCACTTACCAACCTCGGACATCACACGATCATCTTAGGTTCAAATCAAGCTTGGTATAAACAATACCGTAGCGATCATTATATAACCATAAAGGAGCTTGATCCTTACCCACGACTCTCGTACAACATCACGAATATACAACAACTCAGTATCCTC
This sequence comes from Triticum dicoccoides, assembly GCF_002162155.2. NCBI lineage: Eukaryota > Viridiplantae > Streptophyta > Magnoliopsida > Poales > Poaceae > Triticum > Triticum dicoccoides. Next base: position 295,492,965 of record NC_041391.1, on the reverse strand, counting down.
GATACCATTGTGATCCTTATGGCGATCACAACCACGACCAACACTAGTCTCAAACCATGATCCTTACAACGATCACAACTCGACCAATACCTGGCCCCTGATCCTTACGGCGATCACAACCCGACCACTACATGTCCCGTGATCCTTACGGTGATCACAACCCGACCAACACTTGGCAAACTTATCTCACTATTGTTAAGCACATTATTATTATTACTGTTGACTCATGGTGTGACCTTCTCTCGACCTGGGCCCTTATTCGCGGGCGCGGCTATCGATAGATTAATATATACTCTGCAGAGGTTAGTACACTATACCCACACTACGGAACCCATGGCCTCACTCTCCCATTCGGGTGGACCAATGGCGTTCCAACAAAACCGATCTATTGTCATGACACTCTCCTGGCCCTTCCGACTCAGACCCCACCGGGCTAGTCCTGGGTGGCCCCGTGTCTACCTCCAGACACCTCGACAACCGTCGTGGCAACGATCCACACTGGGATTAAGTACCAAAATTAACTTAACAACGGGCTCACAAGGTTATGCTCCGCCTACCTGATCAGGGTAGCACGCGCCCATAACCTTCCCTAAATTGAGGTACCGGCCAGAGGCACGACAATAGACCTAGTTAGGACCGTCCCATACCGGTAAGCGTGGTTGCACTGGTCAGCATCGATTCAGCGGCACCATGACTCAGCCAACATTTGTACAAGTTTAATTTAATCCGGTTAACTTGAATGCAAATATGCCGAGTCATGATAAAATAACATGATGCCAACTATAACACATGAACATGATATCAACATCATCATGAGAGTATCACATAAATTTCCACCATATCAACAATAAATCATATCCACTGAGCATGGCATACTGACTAGCACGACCATCTCCAACATCAACATGTACTACTAACAAGCATAAACATATGAAAGATAATACTAGCAGGTATAACATGATCACAGAGTATAAGACAACATAGCACAAAAGTGAACATGCAAATCTGAACATCACCGGGACAACGATAACCAAATTTTCAACAAGCAAACATTTATTAAAGATTCATGTTGAAAACCATGGCTACTGCCTGACTATCATGCAGGTGGGTATTGTGGCTTTCCTGGGGATGAAGAAGGCACCGGGGAGAAGTGCGGTGAAGCCGCGGAAAGATTCACCGGAAATCGTTCTCTCTCGTAGGGGGCTGAGTAAGGGCAAGGGCATAAAGGTCATTTTTAGTATGTCAAACCATAATGAAAGTGACACCAATGGCAAGGGCTCGATGAAACGAAGAAGTCAGTGTTGGTTTCACCTCAAACGGAGTTACGGATAAAAAGATATAAGGGTTTTACTGCCAGGGACCTATCTGTAATGAAAAGATTTCCAAACAGGGGCCTGAACAGAAAAACGGAAAACATAATCTGGGAAATACGTTTTCACCTTATCCAAATGAATAGTGGCAGGGCTGACACGTGCGGGTCCCACGGGTGGAGCCCGTCACTTATCCACCGGGCGCTGACCGGTCAACGACATGAGGCTGACAGGCGGGGCCCGTGGCCAGCTGGTAGGCTCCAGGGGGGTCAACGCCTTCGTCTTCTTCCTCCTCGTCGACGCCTGACGGAATAGAGGGTGGGGAGCAGCGCCGACGAGGCTTGCCAGCGGCTCCGACCACCGCTCGGGCCGTGCGACCTACGAGCGAGCTTAGGGGGACGAGCCACACCCGTTCCCGTAGGGCACGAACGCCGAGGAGGATTGGAGCGGCTCGGCGGTGGACTCCGGCGGAGATGGCCTCGGGTGAGGTGGGGCTACGGGCTACGGGGTACTTCGGCGAGGGGCAGGTAGGTGGGGAGGATCAAGGGACCGAGGGGAGTTCTCCGGCGGCTACAGACAAGAGGGGGAGGGCCGGCATCGAGCTAATCTTGCCTGGCCGAGGCGGCGGCCATGCCGGCAGAGAGAGGTGGGGTGGGGCTCTGGAGCTCAAGGAAGAGGCCTGGGAGGTTGCTGGAGGTGGTGTGAGGCTGGTGGTGAGCTCGGAGAGGCTCGAGGAGGGCTTATATAGCCGCAGGGCGAGGGGGCCGAGCTGGCACCGCCGGCGACGCGTGTCCGGCGCCGCGGACGCGTGTTCTCATGCATGGACTCGGGGGAAGGCGACGGCGACGATTAGGGAGGAGCTCACGGGGTAGAAGGGGTCAAGGGACGCTGAGGAGAAACGGCCGAACGCCATTAAAGCATGTCGGAGCACAGTGCTCCCGTGGGCGCTCGTCGGCGAGCGTCGGAGAGCAAGCTGCCGGAGGGGGAGAGGGGTCCATCAGAGCGGCGACGACGAGGGCAATCTATTGGACATGCTCACGGGTGCGAAGACAGCGAGAGGTGGAGGGGCCCGAGCACAAGCGATGTTCTGGGCGCGGCCATTGCATGCCAAAACGATGGTCACCACCAGTGCTGGCATGTGGGGAAGGCAAACAGCTGGAAAACGTTGTCTAGTGGTAAGTCCATCGAAGATAGGTTTGAAATTAGGTGGTAACTAGGTGAAAGAGTCTCTGGTCAAAAAGAAATAACCCTCTGAAGTTTACTGCAGTAAACTTCATCAGCTCAATGAGATCAACTGAGAATTACTGGAGACCAAACAAGATGTCTGGGATGTTGAGGTAAAGAGGGACTATGATCCTGGGGGTTTGGAGGGGAAATGGACCAAGATAACTCATAGTTGCTTTGCAACTGCCAAAATGGTCCGGAAATGGAGATCATCAAGATTCAATCACATGGAGGGTCCTCTTGAGCTCAAATTGGTCAAGGCTTAGGCATTAGGTCATATGATGATGGTGTAAAAAGATTATGCCAAATGGACAAACCAAAATAGCACTTGCTTCACAAACATCTCTTCTGACCAGAAACTTGAAATAATTATGGTGGTCAAATGTCTCAATGAAATGATTCCAAAATGGGTGGATGGATGTTTTATGGGTATAAGAATGATCTGGTAATTTATCAGGATTTTTGAAGCAATATAAAATATACTTGCTTCACAACCTGAAAATATTGCCAGAAACAAAGATTTGCTCTTGTGCTCACATATATGATTGGATGGGGCTGCAAATGGGTGTAGGGCATTAATATGAGCACATTAAGTAGTGTGCAAAATTACAAGTCATTTGGGTACCCCTAGCTAGTACTTCCTTCACAAAGCTTTCTGTTTGACAGAAACTTTGAAAATTCACTAAGGAAGATTGGCTTGGCAAATAAATTTGAACTTGTGCATGGGGCAATTATTTGGACATATAAACATGCCCAAAAATGTTGGGAGTCAATAGGAGAAATATAAATGACACTTCCTTCACAAAGTGCCATTCAGGGCAGAATAGGAAATGGAATATTGGGGAATTATTTTTGAACATGGCAATGAAAAGTTTTGCCATATTTGATCAAGATATGACCCAAACAATTTATGAGAATTATTTGGGAATTTTAGGAGTCATGGAAGTATAGGTTGCTTCACAACCTCGGGCAATTAGAGTTATTCCTTTAATAGAAAAGGAATATTCCCAATAAAAAGAATATTGGGATTTGGGCTAGGATGGAAATGGAAAGGTATAGGGAAGGATTTTGGGAATGACAAGCCACTCTGGAAGCAAAGAAGAGAGCATCTTCTTCAGTTTCCAGACCACAAAGCCACGGAAAAAGAAAACTCAGGCAAAAACCTCGGAAAAACAAAAGAAAAAGAAAGGGCCAAAAATCAGGCTGTGACACATCCCACAACTAACTCATTAGTCACATTGCTTGCAAGGCTTCATATGATGTGCATTACCGAGAGGGCCCAGAGATACCTCTCCGATACTCGGAGTAACAAATCCTAATCTCGATCTATGCCAACCAACAAACACCTTTGGAGATACCTGTAGAGCATCTTTATAATCACCCAGTTACATTGTGACGTTTGATAGAACACAAGGCATTTTCCCGGTGTCCGGGAGCTGCATAATCTCATAGTCGGAGGAATATATATTTGACATGAAGAAAGCACTAGCAATAAAACTGAATGATCATTATGCTAAGCTAACAGATGGGTCTTGTCCATAACATCATTCCACTAATGATGTGATCTCGTTCATAAAATTACAACTCATGTACATGTCTAGGAAACTTAACCATCTTGGATCAACGAGCTAGTCTTGTAGAGGCATGCTAGGGACACGGTGTTTTGTCTATGTATTCACACATGTATCAAGTTTCCGGTTAATACAATTATAGCACGAATAATAAACATTTATCATGAATAAGGAAATATAAAATAACCACTTTATTATTGCCTCTAGGGCATATTTCCTTCACCTAGAGAAAAATAAGTTGAAAGATGATAGTAGCAATGATGCGGACTGGGTCCGTGATCTGAGGATTATCCTCTTTGCTACACAGAAGAATTATGTCCTTGATGCACCGCTAGGTGACAGACCTATATCAGGAGCAGATGCAGACGTTATGAACTTTTTGGCAAGCTCGATATGATGACTACTTAATAGTTTAGTGCGCCATGCTCTAATGCTTAGAACCGGGACTTCAAAAACATTATGAATGCCATGGAGCATATGAGATGTTCCAAGAGCTGAAATTGGTATTTCAGACTCATGCCCGTGTTGAGAGGTATGAGACCTCTGACAAGTACTTTGCCTAGAAGATGGAGGAGAATAGCTCAACCAGTGAGCATGTGCTCAGAATGTCTGGGCACTACAATCGCTTGAATCAAGTGGGAGTTACTCTTCCAGATAAGATAGTGATTAACAAAGTTCACTAGTCACTATCACCAAGCTACTATAACTTTGTGATGAACTATAATATGCAAGCGATGACAAAAATGATTTCCAAGCTCTTCCCGATGCTGAAATCGGTGATGGTGGAAATCAAGAAAGAGCATCAAGTGCTGATGGTTAACAAGACCACTAGTTTCAAGAAAAAAGGCAAGGGAAAGAGAGGGAACTTCAAGAAGAATGCCAAGAAAGTTGTCATTCCCATGAAGAAGCCCAAAGCTGGACCCAAGCCTAAAACTGAGTGCCTCTACTGCAAAGGAGATGGTCACTTGAAATGGAACTGCCCCAAATACTTGGCGGATAAGAAGGATGGCAAAGTGAACAAAGGTACATTTGATATACATGTTATTGATGTGTACCTTACTAGAATTAATAGTAGCCCCTGGGTATTTGATACCAGTTCAGTTGCTAAGATTAGTAACTCGAAACAGGAGTTGCAGAATAAACTGAGACTAGTTAAGGGCAAGGTGACGATGTGTGTTGGAAGTGGTTCCAAGGATGATACGATCACCATCGTACACTCCCTCTACCTTCGGGATTAGTGTTGAACCTAAATAAATGTTATTTGGTGTTTGTGTTGAGCATGAATGTGATTTGATCATGTTTATTGCAATACAATTATTCATTTAAGTCAAAGAATAATTGTTGTTCTATTTACATGAATAAAACCTTCTATGGTCATACACTCAATGTGAATGGTTTATTGAATCTCGATTGTAGTGATACATATATTCATAATATTGATGCCAAAAGATGCAAAGTTAATAATGATAGTGCAACATACTTGTGGCACTGCCGTTTACGTCATATTGGTGTAAAGCGCATGAAGAAAATCCATGCAGACGGGTTTTTGGAATCACTTGATTATGAATCATTTGATACTTGCGAACCATGCCTCATGGGCAAGATGACTAAAACTCCGTTCTCTAGAACAATGGAGCAAACTAATGACTTATTATAAATAATACATACCGATGTATGTGGTCCGATGAGTGTTGAAACACGCGGCGAGTATTGTTATTTCTGACCTTCACAGATGATTTGAGTAGGTATGGGTATATCTACTTGGTGAAACACAAGTCTGAAACATTTGAAAAGTTCAAAGAATTTCAGAGTGAAGTGGAGAATCATCGCAAACAAGAAAATAAAGTTTCTACAATCTGTTCATGGAGGCGAATATTTGAGTTACGAGTGTGGCCTTCATTTAAAACAATGTGGAATTGTTTCACAACTCATGCCATCAGGAACACCACAACATAATGGTGTGTCCGAACGTCGTAACCGTACTTTATTGGATATGGTGCGTTCTATGATGTCTCTTACCGATTTACCACTATCGTTTTGGGGTTATGCATTAGAGACAGCCGCATTCACGTTAAATAGGGCATCATCTAAATCCGTTGATACGACACCGTAGGAACTAAGGTTTGTCAAGAAACCTAAGCTATCGTTTCTTAAAGTTTGGGGTTGCGACACTTATGTCAAAAGGATGAAGCCTGGTAAGCTCAAACCCAAACCGGAGAAGTGTGTCTTCATAAGATACCCTAAGGAAACAATTGGGTACACCTTCTACCACAGATCCGAAGGCAAGATCTTTGTTGCCAAGAGTGGAACATTTCTAGAGAAGGAGTTGCTCTCGAAAGAAGTGGGTTGGAGGAAAGTAGAACTTTATGAGGTAATTGTACCATCTCTCAATTTGGAAAGTAGCACATCAGAGAAATCTGTTCCCATGATGCCTACACCAACTAGAGAGGAAGATAATGATGATGATCATGAAACTTCAGATCAAGTTACTACTAGATCTTGTAGGTCGAACAGAGCATGTTCTGCACCAGAGTGGTACGGTAATCCTATCCTGGAAGTCATGTTACTAGACCATGGCGAACCTACGAACTATGAAGAAGCTATGATGAGCCCAGATTCCAATAAATGGCTTGAGGACATGAAATCTGAGATAGGATCCATGTATGAGAACAAAGTGTAGACTTGCCCGATGATCGGCAAGCCATTGAGAATAAATGAATCTTCAAGAAGAAGACTGATGCTGATGAATGTTACTGTCTACAAAGTTCGACTTGTCACGAAAGGTTTTCGACAAGTTCAAGGAGTTGACTACGATGAGACCTACTCACCCATAGCAATGCTTAAGTCAGTCCAAATCATGAGAAATCTGGCAAATGGATGTCAAAAACTATATTCCTCAATGGATATTAAAGAAAAGTTTTATATGATGCAACCAGAAGTTTTTGTCGATCCTAAAGGTGCTAACAAAGTGTGCAAGCTCTAGGGATCCATCTATGGACTGGTGCAAGCATCTCGGAGTTGGAATATATGCTTTGATGAGGTGATCAAAGCATATGGTTTTATACAGACTTATGGTGTAGCGTGTATCTACAAGAAAGTGAGTGGGAGCTCTGTAGCATTTCTAATATTATATGTGGATGACATATTGCTGATTGGAAATGATATAGAATTTAGAGATAGCATAAAAGAATACTTGAATAAGATTTTTTCAATGAAAAACCTCGGTGAAGATGCTTACATATTAGGCATCAAGATCTATAGAGATAGATCAAGACGCTTGATAAGATTTTCAATGAGTACATGCCTTGATAAAATTTTGAAGGAGTTCAAAATGGATCGGTCAAAGAAGGAGTTCTAGACTGTATTGCAAGGTGTGAAGTTGAGTAAGACTTAAAACCCGACCATGGCAGAAGATAGAGAGAGAACGAAAGTCATTCCCTATGCCTCAGCCATAGGTTCTATGAAGTATGCCATGCTGTGTACCAGACCTATTGTGTGCCTTGCCATGAGTTTGGCAAGGGGGTACAATAGTGATCCAGGAGTAGATCACTAGACAATGGTCAAAATTATCCTTAGGTACCTTAAAGAGGAGTAAGGAAATGGTTCTCGGTTATGGAGGTAATAAAGAGTTCGTCGTAAAGGGTTACGTCGATGCAAGCTTTTACACTGATACAGATGACTCTAAGTCTCAATCTGGATACATATTGAAAGTAGGAGCAATTAGCTAGAGTAGCTCCATGCAGAGCATTGTAGACATAGAAATTTGCGAAATATATACGGATCTGAATATGACAGACCCGTTGACTAAACCTCTCTCACAAGCAAAACATGATCACACCTTAGTACTCTTTGGGTGTTAATCACATGGCGATGTGAACTATGGGCATTAATCACATGGCGATGTGAACTAGATTATTGACTCTAGTGCAAGTGGGAGACTGAAGGAAATATGCCCTAGAGGCAATAATAAAGTTGTTATTTTATATTTCCTTATTGATGATAAAGTTTTATTATTCATGCTAGAATTGTATTGATCGGAAACCTAAATACATGTGTGAATACATAAACAAATACCGTGTCCCTAGTAAGCCTCTACCGCTTGTTGATCAAAGATGGTTAATGTTTCCTAACCATAGACATGTGTTGTCATTTGATAACGGGATCACATCATTAGGAGAATGATGTGATGGACATGACCTATTTGTTAGCTTAGCATATTGATTGTTCAGTTTATTGCTATTGCTTTCTTCATGTCAAATGCATATTCTTCGACTATGAGATTATGCAACTCCCGGATACTAGAGGAATGCCTTGTGTGCTACTAAATGTCACAAGTAACTGGGTGATCATAAAGATGCTCTACATGTATCTCTGAAGGTGTTTGTTGGGTTAGCATAGATCGAGATTAGGATTTGTCACTCAGAGTATCGGAGAGGTATCTCTGGGCCCTCTCGGTAATACACATCATAAGCTTGCAAGCAAATGTCTATGGAGTTTGTCACTAGATGATGTATTACGGAACGAGTAAAGAGACTTGCCGGTAAGGAGATTGAACTAGGTATGAAGGTACCGACGATCGAATTTCGTGCAAGTAACATACTGATGGACAAAGGGAATTATGTATGTTGTCATAACAATTCAACCGATAAAGATCTTCATAGAATATGTAGGAGCCAATATGGGCATCCAAGTTCTGCAATTGGTTATTGACCAGAGAGGTGTATAGGTCATGTCTACATAGTTCTCGAACCCATAGGGTCCACACACTTAACGTTCAATGTCGATTTGGTATTATATGACTTATGTGGTTTGGTGACCGAATGTTGTTCAAAGTCCCGAATGAGATCACGGTCATGAATAGGAGCTCCGGAATGGCCCGGACGTAAAGATTGATATATAGGATGATGCTATTTTATCACCGGAATGGTTTTGGAATGCACCGGAAAGTTATCGGAATACTGGAAGGGGTTCCGGAGGCACCGGGAGTATTGTGCCTTATTGGGACATGTAGATGGTATACAACAGCCCACATGGGTTGGTGCGCCCCCCTAAAGGCAGCCACGCCCAATTGGATGGAAAGGAGAGGCTCCACCTCCTCCTACCATATCTCCGGAAGGAAGAAAGGAAAGAGAAGGGGCGCCTCCTGCCTTTCCTTCTCCCTTGTGCATTATATGGAAGGGGGGGAACCACTATGTCACGCCCAATATGCGATACTATCCTAAAGAGACTCGAAGGTCCCACCAAGGATAGAAGCGCATATGGGAGACGCTTTTGCAAGGTGGATATCATTACATCGTACCATTACATAATAGTTGGGGATACATACAAGAGGCATAGAATGCCACACGAATACAACATCATCATACATAAGAGCAACATCTGACTACGGATGAAACACAAACAGAAACTCAAACGACATCCACCCTGCTAGCCCAGGCTGCCGACCTGGAACCTATCCCCTGATCGAAGAAGAAGCAGAAGAAGAACTCCAAAACAAGTAACATCGCTCTCGCATCAAGATCATCACATAACCTGTACCTGCAACTGTTGTTGTAGTAAACTGTGATCCAGGAGGACTCGGCAATCCCATTACCATGGGTATCAAGACTAGTAAAGCTTAATGGGTATGGAAAGGATAAGAGGTGAGGTTGCAGCAGCGACTAAGCATATTTGGTGGCTAACATACGCAAACAAGAGCGAGAAGAGAAGCAACGGAACGGTCATGAAGCTAGCAATGATCAAGAAGTGATCCTAAAACTACTTACGTTCAAACATAACCCAAACCGTGTTCACTTCCCGGATTCCGCCGAAAAGAGACCACCACGGCTACACACGCAGTTGATGCATTTTAATTAAGCCAAGTGTCAAGTTCTCTACAACCGGATATTAACAAATTCCCATTTGCCACATAACCGCGGGCATGGCTCTCGAAAGTTTATACCCTGCAGGGGTGTCCCAACTTAGCCCATCACAAGCTCTCACGGTCAACGAAGGATATTCATTCTCCCGAGAAGACCCGATCAGTCTCGGAATCCCGAATACAAGACATTTTGACAATGGTAAAACCAGACCAGCAAAGCAGCCTGATGTGCCAACAAATCCCGATAGGAGTCGTACGTATCTTGTTCTCAGGGCATACCGGATGGGCCAGACATCGGGTTGGCATAGACCCTGGTTGTCCAGGGGGCGCCGGACATCGCCCAGGTTGGACCAACACTCGGAGGAGCACTGACCCGGGGGTTAAAATAAAGATGACCCTCGGGCTCATGAAAACCCAAGGGAAAAAGGCTCAGGTGGCAAATGGTAAAACCAAGGTTGGGCCTTGCTGGAGGAGTTTTATTCAAAGCGAACTATCAAGGGGGTCCCATAAATCACCCAACCGCGTAAGGAACGCAAAATCAAGGAACATAACACCAGTATGACAGAAACAAGGGCGACAAGAGTGGAACAAAACACCAGGCATAAGGCCGAGCCTTCCACCCTTTACCTAGCATATAGATGTATTAATTAAATAAGAGATATTGTGATATCCCAACATAAACATGTTCCAACATGGAGAAATCTTCATCTTCACCTGCAACTAGCAACACTATAAGAGGGGCTGAGCAAAAGCGGTAACTTAGCCAAACAACGGTTTGCTAGGAAGGGTGAAAAGGTTAGAGGCTGACATGGCAATTTGGGAGGCTTGATGAACAAGTGATAGGTAGCGCAACAGAGCGATAGAACGAAGCAACTAGCATAGCAATGATAGTAGTGAGATCCAGAGTAACGATCATCTTGCCTGAAATCCCGCTAGGAAGAAGAACGATTTCATGAAGAAGATGAAGCCACGAAGATGAACCAAGCGTAGACTAACGGATCCTCACAATCGCAACGAAACAGGAACTAACGAGAAGGAGCACAACCGGAAAGAAGCAAACAACAAGGTAAACACACAACACATAGACATGGCATGATGCTCAACCAACTATGATGCATGTCAAAGGCTATATGATGCTACTCATGGCAAGAGATGATGCATACAAGAGCAACACACCAAAGCAAGTTTAAATGAGGCCGGAAACATGTAACAATTCCGGTAAGTCCTCATATGCAAATTTCGAAATTGGTCCAGATCTGAATAAACCTTATGTTCAAGTTGTTAAACAGCAAGTTGAGATGCACAAAGATGATATACACGAAATTCTAGTCAAGTTACATATAAAGTTCATTTAGTTCGGAGCTACGACCTAGAAGATATGAGCAAAACAACTTAACCCTGGCATTGATGCAAAATGCATTTAAACATCAAGCAAACACCTCAAAACAAGAATGCAACAAGGTAATATGAAGCTACATGTAAAACTAAGCAAGTATCATATAGAGCATACTCAAAATGGACCAACGGTGCAACACATACACTCCAAACAAGATATAACAACAATTTGTCCAAAACAGCAACTAGGCATCTTGCAAGCATCATGGAAATATGCTACAGTCTCGCAACATGAAAACAAAATGCATGGGCGTGATGTACAGGTAAAGCATTACAAAACATGAACGCTGAGCTATCTCTAGAAACCAATAGAGCATGTTCAAAAGGACATGGCAAGATTGCAAATAATAACAGTTTCACAGACAGCAGAAATTCACTGGACATGACAGAAATAACATCAGGTGGCAAAGTTTAGAGCTAGCAAACTACAAGTTACAGCAAGATAACATGGCAAACTTAAGCATGGCATTCTAGTACTAAAAGTACTTAACAACACTTCCTTACTGAACTTATTCTAAAGATCAACAGAAAACATGGTAGTAGTCATGCAAACATGGCAAGTAATATGACAGATTCAGACGGTGAAAATAACAGTACATGGCAGAAACAATGATAAGTAGGCATGTTGGTGAGCTTGTACAAATCACCACAGAGCAATAAATGGCATGACAAGGTGACCACCAATAAGAAGAAAGATTTATGGAGCTAAACATGGCAATAACATAGTCATAGGGTGCATGGATCACTAGCAAAACACATGGCAAAACTGAATTTCACGTTAACAGGCTGATAGCAACATTATTTAGCAAAATTGGAGCATGATATCAAAAAGATACAACAGTCTATAAATGCAAACAAGGACAGGGATTGATAGAGCCTAACATGTGTAACAAAACATCCTTAGTGAACATCTCCATATTATGGATGTAATGGATGGTAGCATCAATCAAACATGGCAACCTGATATAGCAGCTTCAGCCTAGCAAAACAATAACAACAAGTACCCTACTTCACGAGGTTGATGCACTCACTACAAGACTCACAAAAATACATGGATTGCACCACTGTAAATAAAGCATAAAAATGCTCCTAAAACATGTAGACATCATGCTCATAGATTGCACAAAAAAATGCAACAAAAATGACAATTCAGCAAGTTACATCAGTTTTCAGCAGGTTAACATCATATAGCACTCTTGCAACGATGATTAGGGCATCAAGATGGATTCAAACAAGCATGGCACAATGGAATGAAATGAAGAGCATCTCTCAGTAAACAGTTTGACATATTATTCACACAAAACGGATCCACGTGCACAAAGTTATGATATGGCAAACATGAGCACATATTGTTAAAATTCAGGGACTTGGCAAATTTTCAGAAAAAAACAGACGGGCGCACGGTAACTAAAACACGCACTGGGCGAGGGATAGGTGTTGGGCTTCACATCTGGCCCGTGGGCCGGTCGGGGCGGTTCTGAGGAAACCGGGCAGCGGTCCAGGGGCGGTTCGGCGCCGGTTCACGCGGGCTGACCCGGTTCAGCCGAACCGGGCGGTCCGGTCGGTTCAGGGCGGCTCTCGCGGGTCCCACGCGAGGGCACACGGGCTCGGCAGCTCCTCCGACGAAGCTCCGGCGACGGAGGGACAACGGGAGGCCAGGAACGGGTGCGGGGCGGCGGATCCGGCCGTCCCCCGACTGGATGAGGCCGGAGACGAAGCCGGCAGAGAGTTTGGGCGCAGGGGCGCGGAGGGCCGGTGACCCCATGCGGCGGTGCGATGGTCGGGGGCGACGAGGAGCTCCGGGATGACGGCCATGGCGACAGCGACCTGCGGGGAGAGCAAGGTAGTGAGGGAGGAAGGAGAAGGAGGACGGGGCGGCGCGCGGCTCACCAGCGGCTGGCGGTGAGCTCAAGGGGCGGCGGCGGCGCGGCTTGGCGGGCGGGGCGGCGAAGGCGGCGGCCGGCGGCGGCGGGGCTGGCACAGGAGGCGGGTGCGGGCGGCGGCGCGCGCTCGGGCCCCGATGGGCTCGGGCGGGCCCCGCTCGGGCCTGGGCGGGCCGACGGCGGCAGGATGAGAGAGACGAGGCGCGGGGACACATGGCGAGCTCCGGTTGGCTGCGGGCGGCGGTGGACATGTCTGGTGGCGGGGTGGACGCGTCTGGTGGCGCGGTGGAGGAGAAGGCTAGGGTTAGGGTAGGGTTTGATCCGAAAATTCGGGGAAGAAGGTCTTTATATATGTAGAGGGAGCTAGGAGAGTCCAAATGAGGTGCGGTTTTCGCCCACACGATTGTGATCGAACGACGGAGAGCATGGAGGGGAGTTAGATGGGCTAGGTGGGCTGTGTGAAGAGGTGCTGGTCTGCAAAGAGAAGGGGTTCTTGGTTAGCTCGGTTAACCGTTGGGGCATCAAACGACCTCCAAATGGAACGAAATTTGACGGGCGGCCTACCGGTGATATACCAAGGCCACTCGGCAAACCTCGGCCCATTTTGAGAACATTTTTCTCTCGCTCACGAAACAAGGTGTGAGAGGGGCGACGAGCACGTGCGGATGTGGTTGGGCTTAGAACGGACAACGGAGAGAACCGGGGAAACCCGAACGGATGCAAGTTTTGAAAACCATGCAGATCAAATGCAGATGATGACATGGCAAAATGCAACACGCAAGCAATGACATGGCAACGAAGGAGAATAGCTGGAAGACACCTGGCGCATCGGTTCCGGGGCGTTACAACTCTTCTCCACTAACAAGAGATCTCGTCCTGAGATGTTCGGAACGAGACGGAAGAGAAAGAGGAAGAGGTGAAGTAAGAACACAAGAGAGAAGATGAACAAAGTCCGAGAGCACTCGGGGAGAAAAGAGGAACGATGAATATGACAAGAATCAAAAGCTCATGGAAACAAGATATATTCTGAAACCACTCCGGTTAGAACAAGATAGAAAAGGAATGAATAAAAGAATTTGGGGAGCACTCCGATTAAAAATGGAAGGAATAGAACATGAACTTCACAAGATGGGATGTCACTTGATGAGATGAACAATGCAATGCCTCCGGAAGAATTGAAAGAATGGAACGAAACGAACTTAGAAGGAAGGATTGGACGGAGTTGTTGAGAAAATCAACAAGGAAAGAATAAAATTGTTGTGGACTTATAAAAAACAACTCAAAACTTGAGGCGAAATTATACCACAACCAATGTCTGATTAGCTGAGAAGAACAAAGAAATGCAAAACTCCACTTCAGAAGAAAACGGAGAATTATTTGCACTTCGAGATGCGAGAAGAAAAGATACTTGAACTCCACCAACAAAATCTTGATTAAGTCATGAAGATCTCCAGTGACGAAAGGATGATGAGATAGAAAGAAGGATGAAAGAATAAGTTCAATCCTTGCGCTGATTTAGATGGAGGTTCCGACGAAATGGCTGTGGAAAATTTGAACTCTGGAAAAGAATAGATGAAAAAAACTTGGAACTAGAATTTATTCATCAAGAACAAACTCCGAAGGAAGGGATTACTTGACGACGAAGAAGTAAGAATAAGAATTATGTTATGCTTATCCTCATCAAATTTAATTGATGGCAAGTGGATTTGGCATGCAACTTATTCTTGTTGAAAAAGGATTAAGGGGAATGTGGCACAAAACTTGAGAAAAGCTTCATGAACCACCGGTAGATTGGAAAGAATTGGTATGATAACAAAGGAAAACAAATCTGAAGGAACCATCGTAAGAATTAAAAATGACTGATGAAAGAGAATGAATCACCGGGAAGAATTAGAAGAACAAATATGCTCAAGGTGATTTAAATACAAGGGAACGGGAAGAACTCGAGATGATTAAAGAACATTTGAATGAAGCGCCGGGATAAATAGAGAACGATAACTGGAATTATGGCCTCCGGTGAAAAGAAATGGAAAAACAACTCCTGACATACTCCAGATGGTTAAGAAAAGGAATATCTAACAAATGGGATAATTTGAGAGGATAACAAGAAACTAGAACCGTGAGTCTTCGAGAGAACGGGCAAGATTTAAAGGAAAAACTCTTCTTCTATCTTGAAATGACGACGGGGAAAGCCACCAAAATTACTGAGGTACACCGGTAGAATGAAAAACAAAGAGGTTGAGCCAACAAAGAAAAGAATTTGAAAGAGATCTTGGAGAAGGCATGTGACTGATGGGATCCATTCTTACATCACACTTGAAAAGAATTTGAGAATAACTCCGGGAGAATTAGAAGAGTCAGGTAAGATCCTGGGAAAAGACCTGTGGGTTAGGGCCCACTAAAAGAAAACACCTTTGAAAAGGATTGTTAAAGAGATAGATGATGCACCGGAACACTTAAAATATTTGAATGAGGTGACAACCTCAAATTAATTCAAACACAGATGAATCTCCTAAGATGTCATGAGCACTCCGGAAGGATAAACTGGCGAGAAGCGAACGAGCAGGGGAAACACTTGATCCAAGGGAAAGAATACGATCAACCCGAAAAACTTGAATCGAATCCACCGGGAAAGAAAGAGTTGGAGAATGTCAAACGAGACAAGAATTCACCGGTTAAAATAATTGTCGAAAGACTGAAGAGGCTCCGCACGAATGAAATTGATGGTCGAAAGAGACTCAGACTCCGGGAAGAAAAAGGGTGGGAGGGTGGGAAAACAAAGGCACCTGGAAGGGAGAACCGACGAATATCTTGAAGAGAAAACACCGGTTGAAAGAAAGCAAAGGCTTCGCACGAGTAGGATGGATACTCGATTATGGACTCCGACTCCGAGATGAAAAGGGGTGGGCGGGTGGGAAAAAGCAAACAACTAAGGATTGAACTTGGTAAAGAATAAGAGGCTCGAGTCAACTTGACGAGAACTGCACCGGATGAAAAGAGCCGAGAACTAACAATCAAAAACCAACTGCGTGATCCTAAAGAAACTTTGAAGGGGAAGAGGAGTAAGTCAAAACACCTACGTCAAGATTCCTGACCAGAGCGACAAAGGGGCTGAGGAGTAAAAAGAATTCCTACTCTCCGATATAACTAGACTCCGGAAACAGTTTTCTTCTAGACTCGACAACGGCCAACTACGATCAAACAAGGGGGCTCCTATGGTTGGTCGAGGCTCTAATACCAACTTGTCACGCCCAATATGTGATACTATCCTAAAGAGACTCGAAGGTCCCACCAAGGATAGAAGCGCATATTGGAGACACTTTTGCAAGGTGGATATCATTACATCGTACCATTACATAATAGTTGGGGATACATACAAGAGGCATATAATGCCACACGAATACAGCATCATCATACATAAGAGCAACATTCGACTACGGATGAAACACAAACAGAAACTCAAACGACATCCACCCTGCTAGCCCAGGCTGCCGACCTAGAACCTATCCCCTGATCGAAGAAGAAGCAGAAGAAGAATTCCAAAACAAGTAACATCGCTTTCGCGTCAAGATCATCGCATAACCTGTACCTGCAACTATTGTTGTAGTAAACTGTGGGCCACGAGGACTCAGCAATCCCATTACCATGGGTATCAAGACTAGCAAAGCTTAATGGGTATGGAAAGGATAAGAGGTGAGGTTGCAGCAGCGACTAAACATATATGGTGGGTAACATACGCAAACAAGAGCGAGAAGAGAAGCAACGGAACGGTCGTGAAGCTAGCGATGATCAAGAAGTGATCCTGAAACTACTTACGTTCAAACATAACCCAAACCGTGTTCACTTCCCGGATTCCTCCGAAAAGAGACCATCACGGCTATACACGTGGTTGATGCGTTTTAATTAAGCCAAGTGTCAGTTCTCTACAACCTTATATTAACAAATTCCCATCTGCCACATAACCGCGGGCACGGCTCTCAAAAGTTTATACCCTGCAGAGGTGTCCCAACTTAGCCCATCACAAGCTCTCACGGTCAACGAAGGATATTCCTTCTCCCGGGAAGACCCGATCAGTCTCGGAATCCCGGTTACAAGACATTTCGACAATGGTAAAACCAGACCAGCAAAGCCGCCCGATGTGCCGACAAATCCTGATAGGAGTCGCACGTATCTCGTTCTCAGGGCACACCGGATGGGCCAAACGTCGGGTTGGCATAGACCCTGGTTGCCTAGGGGGCGCTGGACATCGCCCAGGTTGGAGCAACACTCGGAGGAGCACTGACCCGGGGGTTAAAATAAAGATGACCCTCGGGCTCCCGAAAACCCAAGGGAAAAAGGCTTAGGTGGCAAATGGTAAAACCAAGGTTTGGGCCTTGCTGGAGGAGTTTTATTCAAAGCGAACTGTCAAGGGGGTCCCATAAATCACCGAACAGCATAAGGAACGCAAAATCAAGGAACATAACACCGTTATGACGGAAACTAGGGCAAAAAGAGTGGAACAAAACACCAGGCATAAGTTCGAGCCTTCCACCCTTTACCAAGTATATAGATGCAGAGATATTGTGATATCCCAGCATAAACATGTTCCAACATGGAGCAATCTTCATCTTCACCTGCAACTAGCAACGCTATAAGAGGGGCTGAGCAAAAGCGGTAACTTAGCCAAACAACGTTTTGCTAGGAAGGGTGAAAAATTTAGAGGCTGACATGGCAATTTGGGAGGCTTGATGAACAAGTGATAGGTAGCGCAACATAACGATAGAATGAAGCAACTAGCATAGCAATGATAGTAGTGAGATCCAGAGTAACGGTCATCTTGCCTGAAATCCCGCTAGGAAGAAGAACGATTCCATGAAGAAGATGAAGCCACGAAGACGAACCAAGCGTAGACGAACGGATCCTCACGATCGCAATGAAATAGGAACTAACGAGAAGGAGCACAACCGGAAAGAAGCAAACAACAAGGTAAACACACAACACATAGACATGGCATGATGCTCAACAAAGTATGATACATGGAAAAGGCTATATGATGCTACTCATGGCAAGAGATGATGCATACAAGAGCAACACACCAAAGCTAGTTTAAATGAGGTCGGAAACAACATGTAACAATTCCAGTAAGTCCTCATATGCAAATTTCGAAATTGGTCCAGATCTGAATAAACCTTATGTTCAAGTTCTTAAACAGCAAGTTGATATGCACAAAGATGATCTACACGAAGTTCTAGTCAAGTTACATATAAAGTTCATTTAGTTCGGAGCTACGGCCTAGAAGATATGAGCAAAACAAGTTAACCATGGCATTGATGCGAAATGCATTCAAACATCAAGCAAACACCTCAAAACAAGAATGCAACAAGGTAATATGAAGCTACATGTAAAAATAAGCAAGTATAATATAGATCATACTCAAAACAGAGAAACAGTGCAACACATACACTCCAAACAAGATATAACAACAATCTGTCCAAAACAGCAACTAGGCATCTTGCAAGCATCATGGAAATATGCTACAACATCCCAACATGAAAACAAGAGGCATGGGCGTGATGTACAGGTAAATCATTACAAAACATGAACACTGAGCTATCTCTAGAAACCAATAGAACATGCCCAAAAGGACATGGCAAGATTGCAAATAATAACAGTTGCACAGACTTGGCAGAAATTCACTGGACATGACAGAAATAACATCAGGTGGCAAAGTTTAGAGATAGCAAACTACAAGTTGCAGCAAGATATCATGGCAAACTTAAGCATGGAATGCTAGTACTAAAAGTACTTAACAACACTTCCTTACTGACCTTATTCCAAAGATCAACAGAAAACATGGTAGCAGTCATGCAAACATGGCAAGTAATATGACAGATTCAGACGGTGAAAATAACACTACATGGTAGAAACAATGATAAGTAGGCATGTTGGTGAGCTTGTACAAATCACCACAGAGCAATAAATGGCATGATAAGGTGACCAACAGTAAGAAGACACATTTATGGAGCTAAACATGGCAATATCATAGTCATAGGGTGCATGGATCACTAGCAAAACACATGGCAAAACTTAACTTCACGTTAACAGGCTGACAGCAACATTATTTATCAAATTTGGAGCATGATACCAAAAAGATACACAGGCTATAAATGCAAACAAGGACACGGCTGGATAGAGCATAACATTTGTAAAACAACATCCTTAGTTAACATCTCCATATTATGGATGTAATGGATGGTAGCATCAATCAAACATAGCAACCTGATACAGCAGTTTCAGCCTAGCAAAACAGTAACAACAAGTACCCTACTTCACGAGCTTGATGCACTCACTACAAGACTCAAAAATAATACATGGATTGCACCACTTTAAAGATGGCATAAAAATGCTCCTAAAACATGTAGACATCATGCTCATAGGTTGCACAAACAAAATGCAACAAAAATGACAAATCAGCAAGTTACATCAGTTTTCAGCAGGTTTACATCATATAGCACTCTTGCAATGATGATTCGGGCATCAAGATGGATTCAAACAAGCATGGCACAATGGAATTAAATGAAGAGCATCACTTAGTGAACGGTTCCACATATTGATAACACAAAATGGAGCCACGTGCACAAAGTTATGGCATGGCAAACATGAGCACATATTGTTAAAATTCAGGGACTTGGCCGATTTTCAGAAGAAAAAAACAGACGGGCGCACGGTAACTAAAACACGCACTGGGCGAGGGATAGGTGTTGGGGCTCACATATGGCCCGTTGGCCGGTCGGGGCGTTCTGAGGAAATCGGGCAGCGGTCCAAGGGTGGTTCGGCTCCGGTTCACGAGGGCCGACCCGGTTCAGGTGAACCGGGCGGTCCGGTCGGTTCAGGCTGGCTCCGGTGGGTCCCACCCAAGGGCACACGGGCACAGTGGCTCCTCCGACGAAGCTCTGGCGACGGAGGGACGACGGGAGGCCAGGAACGGGTGCGGGGCGGCGGATCCGGCCGTCCCCCGGCCGGATCTGGTTGGAGACGAAGCCGGCGGAGAGTTTGGGCGCAGGGGCGCGGAGGTCCGGTGACCCCATGCGGCGGCGCGACGGTCGGGGGCGACGAGGAGCTCTCGGACGGCGGCCATGGCGGGGAGACCTGCGGGGGAGAGCAAGGCAGTGAGGGAGGAAGGAGAAGGAGGACAGGGCGACGCGCGGCTCACCAGCGGCTGGCGGCGAGC